>NC_059426.1:130407334-130439834 GCF_021028975.2 Sphaerodactylus townsendi
ATCTGTCAGTGCCCAGCAGCTGCAAGGCTCTGGGACACCTGGCCATAGTGCCCAGCTCCGCATCAGTGCTCCCAAGCTACATCAAATGGTGAGAACTTTTGTAGGGGTGGAGCTGACCTTAATTGGCTTCCATTGCCAATTCAGCCCCTCAGAGATACACCAAGATTTTTGTGACCTGACTGGGCTGTTAGTGGCCCTATGGGGGCAGAAAGGGAGGTCAAAGTTTTGCAAACAAACAAACAAACAAACAAACAAACAAACAAACAAACAAAGGAAATTATACTAAAATAACAGAACATTAACAGGTGCTGGAGGATCATACTTTGGAATACTGCCTTATACATTCATATGTGAAATATTACCAAGTTCCAAGACCATATCTAACTTATGAATATTAAACTAATCACTATAATAGGTTTATAAGCACTTTACTATCCAGTTTAAACTTGTTTCATATTCATTGCATACATAAACCCTCACAATTGGTTATAGCTGAAAATACATTTCTTAGAAAATATTAAATATAAATAACCTGGAAAGCTTAACAATAGGAAATAAAAATTACAACTAAAATACTCACTAGTGAGGGAAATTCAAACTGAAACACACGATGGGCAATTAAGGATTATTTTGACAATTCTAAGTGGTCAAGTTTTTAAAGTATGATACTGAAACCTTAGCCTATCCATATAGGAGTGATAAATGAGGCATTTTGTGTCATTACAGTCTCATAAATCACTTTCTTTAACTGCTGATGGCTTTTATCAGATCTAACCTTTTCAAGCTTCTACTAGAGTGCTAACATTTTCAACTTTGACATATGTGCAGTTTACAAATTCTGCAGCTGATTAACTCTGGACAGAAACTCACTGTCATCATTGTCTTTATTCAAGTAGGGTTAGAGCTTCAAGTCTCCAGAACTCACAAGCACACTTACTGCACAACCAGAGAGAAAACAAAACTGAGCACCTGAAGCTTATGGACACATGCTGTGGAATTCAAAATGATTTTTTAATCTACTTAGTGTTAGCAAATATTCAGCTTCATCCTGTGATTACAAACAAACCTGAGCAGGTTAGAATACTACAAAAGCATAAACTTAAGATTCAAATTCTATAAATTTAACATTAAATCTGGAATTTAATTATCAGATATGTTTATATTTTAAAAAAGATATTAGAAATAATACTGAATGTCTTATTCAGCAGTGAGTTTTAAGATGTAGGCAGTATTATTATCTGTTACTGTAGGTCTTTTTTAGAGCACTACTAAATTCCTACCAATTTTGCTGTATATATTTGAAGATGGGGATCTGGGAAACAGAGTACTGAAAAGGTTCTACAGTATTCATATGTGCCACTATTTAGGAGTATACATAACAAACTAAATGTCGAGTTGTGTTGAACAAAGCACTGCAGGAAGAAAAAATATAAACTAAACCAGATGGAGGCAACTATAGTATTATCATCTACAGATAATGTTGATTACTAGTATATACGTACACATACAGCTCTCTCTGTCTTGTGTATATAGACAGTAAAGCAAATATCAATGAGGTATGGTGTCATGCTCAAGTGTATTGTTTTTTATCTGTTCAATACATTTGTTTAAAACCACAAGTCATCGCAAATCAGTATTCACAAGTGAATTTTAAAAATTCACAAAGTGAATAAATATACATAGACATCTGATCAATTAACTAACATACTAGAATAGGGAAACCTCTAAATATATACATAATATATTCATGATAATAAAGTCAAATTCACCTCCAAGATACTAGAACAGACTTGTTTAGCTCTAATTTGCTCAGCTGAAAGAGAAAAAAAGAGTCACATATTTGTCCAAATGACAGGACTAGCTATAACGGGCTAAATTTTAACTGCCCCCTTAGTTACAAACACAGTCTTTATCTATGGGGATTTTTTTTCTGCCATCCAGTTATGCTGATGGCATTGTCGGAAAAGCTAACTGAGTAAAGACTTCCTCAATGCACAACGTCAGCACAAGAACATATACAAAAGACACCTGGTTCTTATAAAAATCAGTGTACGAACACTGAATTGAGTGCCAACACAGCTCTATATGTCCAAATGATTTAAAGAATTCCAAAAAATGCAAAAGTCAAACAGATGTTTTTGGCACCCTTTGTCTCTCATTTCCATATGTAAACAACAGCGTATGTAGAAGAACTCAGAAATCCTAATCCCCCCTCCCCCCTTTATTCTGAACTTGTTCTATTAAATACTGATGATACAGACCTTATTTCTACAACTCCTCTGGAGACTTGGAACCTTTTGTCAACAGAAACGTTTTAAAGTAATAATGTATTAATTTTAGGGATCTAGGCATTAAACATGTGTAGCAGTTTATGTGTAGCAGACTTAAGCAAATTCTAACCAAAGCATTCAATGAAGAAGCTTTAGAAGCTTTAGAAGATGTAATTGAAACAGACACTTAAGTTTTAGGAGATACTGTCCAGTAATATTAGTTACATTGAAAAATTCTTGATGTTGGTTGTATGACCAATGGAAATCTAGTATTTCATATAGTATTAGTTTTGATAAGAACTAACTACACATCAGACCTAAATAATGGAACCTGAAGAGACAGGCTCAGACCATACCAATAGGAATGTACACCAAGATATTCCTACGGCAGATTGCCTGTTCCTGATAAACGACAAACCTCAGAAAAACAGAGTGTGACAACATTTTTTCATCCTCATAGCTACCACAATCTTGTGATATTGACTGTGCTGCTGACCCACAATAATAAAAAAATTGTATTTTAGTAATCACATCATATATCTTAGAAGCAACATAGGTTACACTTCCAAAATTCAAAGGTAAATCCAGAAATGCTTATGCTTATTCATGACAGAGGATTAAGTCTTGACTCTATATTTTAGACCAGTGTTGAATGATGTAATGTTGACAAAAAAAGCCCACACAGAAAACGACACATTCACATATAACATACAAAAGAACATTAAAATTAGTGTGAATTGTAACAATATTCAGAATTGATCTTTTGCTTCCTACACTAGTCATAATAATCTTGGCAGCAATGATAATCTCTACAGTCTGAAAATATGGAAAGGAACCACAACAGTTTTGCTAGCATTCCAGGCTTCATTTCTGTCAGTAAAGGCTGTTTTAGCCTTTGAGGGAGCATGCATTGAGGCCAGGCCTGGCAGCAACTGTGGGCGACTTGCTACCACAGAACTTGCATGACTGACCCATGTATAGCTGCTTGCTACTGTTGAACAGTAGCCATCCCACCAAAGCCAGTGAACAGAGATTCATACTAGGATCTGAGAGACCCAGGTTCAAATCTCTACTCTGCTGTGAAAGGTCATGGCCATGGCCAGAACAAACACACAGCACAGAAACAAACAAAATGTCAGGGGAAAAGAGTAGAAACTGTATGGTTTTACCACAGAGCTATTGTTTGTCACTGCTGGCAAGAACTTCCAGGATTTTCTCCTGCCCACACTTGGAGCAGTGGTGGGCAATGGGACATGGGTATACACATACATACACATGGTACTGCTAAGTCCCCGCATACACATGGGACCCATTATTTATTTATTTAAAACATTGATTAGCTTCCTTTCCACCCTACAGGAACTCCAGGCAGTTTACGTTACAAATTGCAATAAAACACAATAAAATAGACAAAACTACTAATTTAAAATCATAATTTAAAACTGCTGGTAGGCAGAAGAACTGAAAATAATCAAACATCATCATAAATAAAATTGACTTTAGCTGCCTTCTAAAAGTTGAAAGTGAGGGGGCCAAGCACATCTCCCTGAGGAGGTTGTTACATCACTATTATGCTGACACTGAAAAGGCCCTCACTTGTGTCCCCAACAAACTTTGTTGGTTGATGGAACAATCAATACAACCTCTCCCTGGAATCCTAATACCCAGGCAGGAACTTCTGGGAAGAGACAGTTTTTCACTTTTTCCCATCTCCTACAACTTTATTATTGGTCCTTTGGTGTGGGGGTGGGGTGGGGTGTAGAAGTTTGATCCCAAAAGTGGATGGGAGAATGAGCTAAGGAGGGATCCTTCCATGATTCTTGTGGGTCTCTACTTGTTAAAGCATAAAACCATTTCTGCTTTCTGGTTTGAGCCAACCTCATCATAAGCAAATTCTCTGTCAGCCACATACACAGAGGAAAAACAACTGTGAACAGCAGGCTAACAGATCATATGATACGTATATGCAAATCTCAAAAACCCAGGAGATAAGCACAGCTTCTTGAAGGACATGAAAAGCAGTTACCACTACACAGAAGAAAGGATATACCTGTACCTTCAAGGGAAGAACGATATTATATAATTTCTCTGATGCATTTCTTCAACTGTTAATGTTTTATAGCATGGGCATTGTTCCCGTTTCATTTTATATACTTTATATGAACTTTGTATTAAATGCTAAATGTATAGGTTGTTCAGTGAACACTGTAAGCAGTGTGAAATGCTAAAGGAAGGGTTATCTGGGAAACAAAACAAGGATCTAAATTTCAGATTTTATATATATATGTCGCTTCAGATCTTGGAGAGTATCCACAGAAACAGAAAATGATTTTGTTCAAACCCCAATCCCCCTTAAATGGTTGACTTCTTTTTCCCATTGTCTGACCATCTCAATGGCCCATTCTACACACGAACGGCGGTACACCGGCATGCTTGATACCAGTATACCCCCCAGGGCCATTTGCACGCTGTCCTGTGAATGGCGCTGGTGCACCAGTGGTCCAAGGGGCCGCCTTCGCATGGGTCCCGCCGCTTCAGGGTCCCTCTTACCTTTTCTTGGCTGCCGTCGCTCTGCAGAGGCCAGGGGACAGGCCCCTATGGCCATGGCGACACCTCTGCTATTCACCAGCTGAAGGCAAGTTATCTGCTACTGAAGGATAGATGTGTGTAATTTATGACTAGATAAATGCATACTTTTCCCTCCATGGCAAGTAGATGTTCAAGCACTGCATCATAACATCTACCATTAATATACCATACTGTATACATAACTGTAAGCACTTATCAAATATACAATATGGGTAAATTCTAGGCAGAAATTGCATTCTCCAATCAGGAACTGCAATGCTCAAAAGTTGAAAGATCATTTAGAATATTTGCAGGCTATGTCTATCAGTTGTAAATAATGAAATCCAGAAATAGATACAAAATCACTTCAACTACAGTTTATGAACTTGCCACTATTTCAGTCTCTTATTTTCCTGCCTTGTAGATAGTCTTCTGTCCTTTTTTAAAATGCAACTTGATTTTACATTTGCTATTCTCTTGTAACAGTTTCAAAAGATTTAATTCTGCAGATTTTCATTTGTTAATTTAGTGCAGACGTTTGTATCATGGCATTCTTCCAACACCTGGCCCCTTTTTTGAAAAATTTACTGGATGTCTAATATATTTAATATTCAGTAGAATGTGAGAATAATTTTTATGCAACTCTGATAGTTAGAAAGATAGATAACTCAATTATTAGATCATTTATCAAAATATTCAGATGTATAAGAGGCTACTAAAAAGATTGATGACTGAGAAAGTCCACTGATTCTGCAGCCATCATATCCATGCATTTGGCTAGACAACATTTTTCGCTGCCTTCACAAGCAAGCTTCATTACCCATCACTCCACTGAAAAGAGTTTATTATGAGGTTGCCATCTTGGGAAGACTATTATTTAGATGATAAATGTTGGAGGGGAGTGTGTCTGGCCTTTTTTTAAAGATGAGCTTTGTGACAGATAAAACAAACAGCATCTACATTTCTAATTAACTTAAATTTGGCAGATACAAATACAGGTCACTAATGGTATGGTATGCCATTTGAGTATCTTCTATCTGAATTTTACTGTTAATTTGTAAAATGTAAATTAACTAATTAGAAGAAAAGAAGCATCATTTATGACAAATCATTTTAGTTGATTCTTTCCTTATTGACATTTATGAGCAACAAAACTTTTTGATTCTAATTTACAACTAAAGGATAATTATCCTGATAATTTAACCAATCTTAAATTTAAGAAAAATTAAATTGTGTTAGGAAAATGTACATAAGAAAAATATTAACATAATAGCAAAATAACTATGCTTCCTTTTTTATTTAACAATAATAATTTAAGTGGGTTTCACAGTAGTTGCATTTGGAATAGCCAGATTCTGTGTATCGCAATAAAATATGTTAAATATGGTATCTACCATCTTGAAGAAAATTCCTCTATCATAATGTTTGACTGATATCTACACTTAACATGATTGCATTTTGTCAATTAATTTTTCCTCAATCAAGATTTTTAAGTTGGTTAAGAAAGCACTCATACAATTACACAAAAATAAAAAGAAATGAAACTAATCCTGAGTTTCATCAATACCTTTTTAAATAAAAAAAAAATGTTTCAGTACTCTACAGAAAATTCTTTTTTACTAATCTTATGCAAATAGATACCCAGCAATAAGATGTACATTCAAAATGTCAGATGTAAATGTCAATTAAAAATTACAAGGAGTTCTGAAAGGTAAGGTCTGTGGGGGATGACATTTTTTGACATAGTGGAGTGTCTGTGACCAGGCCTTTGGCAAACATAGCAGAATCTATGCTGTCAGCTCTTATCGTATGTAAGCCTAGATGCTTGTCTAATCTGAATGAGAAATACCAAGGAAATTGGAGCTGAAGCCTTGCGGTAATGTAGATGGAAGCTGAATGATCTGTCTGTATTATGGGATTGCTTCCTATGATGTGACAATATTTGAAAGAGTAGAGAAAAATATAAGGATATACAATTCCACCAATGTAGATATGATATACTGTTTACTTGCAGAAAAAGTAATAGGCTCAAACACATTTATTAATTATAATCTATATTTTGTTTGCCACTGAAATATTCCACCTGGAAAAAATGTCCCTACATTAAAATTTACCACCTAAATATAATTTTAATCACATATTGTGTAGATTTATTCTGTGTTGTATTACTACAACAGTAGAGTCTGAATTAGAAAAAACAGTGCTAGCAAACACTTAATATCACAATTTTTAAAAATGGAAGTGATTTTATGACAAATTATAAGAATAAGAAAACTACTTAATGGTACAAATATTCTTTAAAACTGCATAATCAGAAAGGATAAACTGTTAATGTATATTTTAGAGAGCATAATATCTAGTTTCAGACTATGAAAAGATACTACATGCAGATTAATGATATATACTTGGAGGTATATTTTACTATGATGAATGGGGTTTACTTCCAAGAAAGTATGCATAATATTGCAGCCTTATTTAAACACCGCATCCATTAAATCACTATTTAAATATGAATGCACACATGGCCTGCACAATTTAAAAAAAATTCTCACACTTAAGCACTAAACCAATAGTGTACTTTCCACTTACTGCAGTCATTTAAGGTAACAAATGTAGTTTCAAGAAAAAATACAATTCATTTCTGGGAGCAGTTTTATAGTGTCCCCAGAATTTTTTTTCTTTCCCAGTTATAGTCTCAATGAAAAAAAAATGACAGAAATTTGTAAGCCTCAGTTCATTCAAGCCCATTTTCTTAAACTACTTAACTAATGCTAGGAGAAGTATGGGGATTGAAAGAGACTGTGGAATTTGTGAAATTCCATGAGAATTGGATAGCTTAACCAATCCCAAATTCCAAGTGTTGCAGTAAGGTCAAAACCTTTCAGTATTGTACTACTATGTCAAAATATGTCAACAAACCATCACATTGCAGGAAGAAGAATGATCTTTCAGTTCTTTGTGTTTTGACTGCCAAGGCTGCTTTGGATACTGGATATGCATGAACAGTTTTCCTAGATGGTTGACAAATGCAGCTCTCAAGGTTTCCACTAACTCTGTTAAGTCACCATGTTATAGTTCACCAATAAAACTTTTTATATCCCTAAACTGCTAGAGAATATTGACATTGTTTTTAAGGAAGAATGTCTTTCTTCCCTAAAACTAACACATAACTTTACTTCAACAAATCAACTGATAATATCATTTCCAATACAATCACAGAAAGTTAACAGCTGTGTGTTCTTTGTTTCTTTCCTCATTTTTGTAAATTTATGGTAAACGTTACAACGAACTTCTAAAATTTGTCAACTTATACTAGTCTGGTATGGAATTTTAATAAACATAGTTTAGTTACTGAATTTTTGTTAACTTTATGAGATGATTTTATTTTTGTCATTTAAAATATTTATACTTTGCTTTTCTGCATGCTCCCCAATGCAAAATGCACCATAATAAAAAACAAGCACATGTAACACAAAAAAGAACGGCATCAATTGCTAAAAAGTCTACAGCCGCAATCACAATAGTCAACTCTCATACAAGCCTGTCTTAAGATGAGTTTTCTCATGACTATGAAAGTGAAGGCCATCTGTACCTCACAGAAAGGACACTCCAAAATCTCAAAAATCCTGACATTTTCTATCTAAATCCAGGGACCACCAATCAGCCATATCTTTGTACATGCCCAATTTTGGGATCTGGTTCAGCAGGCATTCATGGCTCCTCAGCATGAACCAAACAGATCTGATCACCATGTTTGAACATTGTAAGTTCAAAAGTCAAGAATATTTCTGGTGAAATTTGCAGCATCCCTAGTTATAATCCCTTCGCCTGTGTTTTACAAAAGAAACTTGTAGTGCAATCCTCAAAGGGCTTAAACTGGAATCTGCAAAGGATTCTGTGTTGCTATGCTAACTGAAAGGAAATTCACCTGGAAAATTTGGAGTATTCTGTTACCTGAGAACTCTAATCCCCCTTTGAGTATATGTAGTATATACAGAATACTAAAGACATTATTACAACTAAATGGAGAAGACTTCAGTAGATGGAAGGTTTGTAACTCATACTTAAAGGATGTCTAAGAAATGCTGATCTCATTGTGTAGAATGATCATTATTCTAATATTGGTGTCAAAGAAGAAATTTTGTTAGTACCTTCTTCAAATGCAGTGAATTTACTTCTAATAACAGAGTCAACATTTCTCCTGAGACCCGGTAAAAATACAATCTAGATTTGTTGCAATCAGATTTGAAAAAAATTGGAAAAATTAATGGACTGCATCATCACCTATTGTAAGTCATTACTGACAACAGTTATTAACTAATAATTGATTTGTCTCTTCTTGATACTGTGTACTTTTGGTGTACCACATAAGTATGCAAGTGCAAAGTTTTGGCTAGTATTCAGTAATTCGTATAAATTGAAAACAAAATAAAGTATATCAGTCAGTTTATCATGTCCTTTAAATAGTTCGCGTATATACATAACAGATTGGCTAAACTCAGCTTGGATACCTTACGTGCCTTCCAAATTTTACAAGTATGACACATTTCTGTTCTCAGTAGGGGGACACAGACTAATCCTCATAAGACTACTTGAATTCCTTTAATATGAAATGACAGGCTTTTTCATCATCAAATCATGAGGGATATATTTGATTAGAATGTTAGATATTCTTCAGTGAGAGGTTTAAGAAGGAATGTTGTGCTATTGGAACACCTGACTGGGAATACTTTTCCTATCTGCCTGTTAGATGTTTATAAATGTATACAGAGGAAAAGTCCAATGTAGATTATGATTGAGATGAAGAAGTCTCATACATATCATCTTAGAAGTAGATGTCATTCAGTGTAGCCAACAGTCCCATTCAGTATAAGGCAGCTTCATGAGTTCAGAAAAGGATGCTTCACTGACGTCCTATTTCTTATGAGGGCCACTCCGTAAGAGACAGAATGGCATATGTACCAATGATTTACAAATATAAACAGGAGCTCCACTAAGCCCTGGTGGATACCATGGATTAACTAAGACCATATATTAACTAAGACATTCTGCATGCCTGTCTTTGGCCTTACTATTTATGTAAAATATGTATTTTGTATGTATCTGTAAGAAGTGAGTCTGAACTTGCTTAGTCTTAAAGGTGCCACTTGATTTCCATTTTACTTTGTCACAACAGACTAACATGAACAAAAGTCATTTAATTTGAACACATCACTTTCTTGAAGTACTTCTAAGAGAAAATAATTGAAAGCAAGCAACTACTCCTGTACCCTAAATATTCAAAAGGAAATTTATTCAGAAAGATACCCAAGTCAGATTATAAAAACGTATTTAGAACCATTTAGACCATTGGGTCATAGGGCCTATGTAGTTCTGTCCTCAAGACACTAGCACCCAAGTGGAGCATTCTAGAACAAAGAAGGTCCAGGAAATGGCAGATGGATTCACAAATCTCCTGTCATCTTTATCCTGAAAAGGGTATAGTCCTGAGAATCCTGAGGTCTATATCTTCAATACTTCAACTGAAGTGCTGTATTCATATGATTTCCACAATTTGGGAGGTCCTCAGAAAATGACTTAATATGTCATTCAAATGTTAAATTGCCCCATATGTCCCATATGTTGCTGGTGGTCCCAGACCCCTCAATGATGCGGCTGGCCTCCACTCGGGCCAGGGCCTGTACAGCCCTGGCCCCTTTCTGGTGGAACGCTCTTCCTCCAGCTGTCCGGGCCCTGCGGGATCTCGGTGAGTTCCGCAGGGCCTGTAAGACCGAGCTGTTCCACCAGGCTTTTGGGGAGGCTGGCCGCTGACTGCCCCCTCCCCCTTCATAACACCAGTGGACCCTGCCATCCGCCCCTCTTAAGGGGGTTTAGGCTGTGGGATGCCATCTATTGTGTTTTTGTAATTAGAACGCTGAGTTTTAATGGGGTTTAGTTTTAATATATACAGAGCCATAATTTAATTATTCCTGGTTGTTTGTCGATTCTATTTTATGCTCTGTCTGTATATTGTGTTCATCATCCTGAGCCCTTCGGGGGAGGGTGGTATACAGACATAATATTTATTAATTAATAATAATAATATAATAATGATGATGATGATGATGATGATGATGATGATAATAATAATAATAATAATAATAAAATTACTACTGAAAAAAAGAATACCTGTTCCAGTAGCTCCAGAACTGGTCATGAAGGTAGGCTCGGTGGCTGCTTTCATCACCAAATGAGGCTTTGCTTTCAATCCAATGAATGATATGTCCTTCTACAGCTACATGGGAAAAGTTGCTATTTTAAAATAAATCCATGATCTGTCAATTTTTAAAAATAATTTAAAAGTTCTTATCTTATTCATCACCCTACAGCAGAGTACTTTGATTTAAACTATATAGTTACTGCATGTCTTTCAAGCATTTAAAGAATGTTTGCCTCTTTAAGAGCATTTGTATCTTTAAAGAATATTCATTGATGCATAGGTTTACAGTGTCTGTGAAAAAATTGCTCTGATTTTCTACCTTTCCACAAAGTACAAAAATGGGGGCAAAGTACAGACCATGAAGCTTATATGAGAAAGAGAGCACTGGGGAAGGGAACATGCCTCCCCTAATATCTTGTTCCCATTGTATTGTTTCCAACAGTAATGGTGCCAAAATTAACAGCACCATAAGACTCCACGCAAATATATTTTCCTGCAGCTCAACTTTGTGAAATCCTACTTGACATTAATTTTGTTTCGTATCAGTATCAAACTGTTGATAAATGTTTATCTGCTACAGGTCATAGGGCTCCCCCCAAAAAACACAAATGGTAGAGTCTAACCAGTTTTTTGATAGAATACCTATCTATAAACTTGGGATCCTGAGCTCCTTCCCACTCATCTCCATCTCCATCTCCATCTCCATCTCCATCTCCATCTCCATCTCCATCATCATCATCATCATCATCATCATCATCATCATCATCATCATCATCATCATCATCATCATCATCATCATCATCCATTTATAATCAATAACAGTATTCAAGGAAAAAGCTTTCTAGCTACCACCACTTAGGACTGATTTGCTGATCTTGACTTAGCTCCAGTAAAAAGTTACAGAATAACACTGTTAATGGTGTTAATGGTTAATGCTTCTGACCTCTCTCCACCCAGACTTAGATACTGCTAGAGGTACTCCATCGTCCCAAGTGCCAGCACACACCTCTCCAGAGGGAAACAGTGGTTTTGGGCTATAGCTGAATATCCAAAAATACCTGGTTACAACTCTGTACTGTTCAGCTTGGGGGGTGGGTGGGGGTGGGGGGTGGAAGTATTTCTTGACTACAAGAAACTGATATATCTTGGGTGCTTTGTGGTTTCCGGGCTGTATGGCCGTGTTCTAGCAGCATTCTCTCCTGACGTTTCGCCTGCATCTGTGGCTGGCATCTTCAGAGGATCTGAAGATGATCCTCTGAAGATGCCAGCCACAGATGCAGGCGAAACGTCAGGAGAGAATGCTGCTAGAACACGGCCATACAGCCCGGAAACCACACAGCACCCAAGTGATTCCGGCCGTGAAAGCCTTCGACAATACAAATGATATATCGTTCATACTGAGATAGGGTTGCCAACGGTCCTGGAGAAAATGTCCCTTTAACAGAGGCTTAATATATGGAAATGGCAGCTGAAGCTTTTTATAACATGGATGTAAATAATACCACCCAGAAAATAACATCCCATTATACTACTATTAAATAAGACATTTTCCCCAGACTGCTGGTAACCTTATACTAAACCAGTACTGTATACTCTGATACAGCTTTAACAACTCAGGTACCGTGTTTCCCCGAAAATAAGACAGGGTCTTATATTAATTTTTGCTCCAAAAGATCCATTAGGGCTTATTTTCAGGGGATGCCTTATTTTTTCCCATGATTTTGCGCCCCCCAAGTGACCAGATCAGCTGCATTGGGGAATCTGTAACTAGGGCTTCTTTTTGGAATAGGACTTATATTTCAAAATCCTGAAAAATCATGATAGGCCTTATTTTCGGGGTAGGTCTTATTTTCGGGGAAACAGGGGTACATAACTTTTCTGGGATCCTTTAATGAAAGATGCTGGGCTTTCTACATGAAAAGTGTGAGATACAGGCCATTCCACATTCTTCATTCAATCTTAGGTCTGTGATGATTTCTTTGTGGGTCTGATGGTACTAACATATTCCCTATTTAATATTTACATCAGTTAACTGAAGTTCAGAACTTCAAAGATGAATTGCTGAAGTAGTTTATAATTGATATATTATTGATTCATATCACTGATTAGAGATCAGTACAATAATAGTGTTTATATGTTTAGTTTATTTGGAGTGGGGTCAATGCTTTACTGTTTCAGTTTTAAAATTTGTATAATTGTGTTGTGCACTATTTTGTGTGTTCTATAGAAAAGCAGTCAATACATATTTTTAAAGAATATACTTGGTAGGAAGTAGAAAAAGTGAAGCCAGGAAAGGCTAAAATAACAGCTCTGAATTGTAGTGATGGAATATTTAAATTTACAGTTACTTCCTTGTATTTTATTTATAGTGTTAAGGAAAAGCAGCTTGAGGTCTTACCATAAAATCTTTGTTTGTTCTGGAATAAATTACAGTGTAACATTAAGCAGAGTTACATTTTTCTAAGTCAACTGAAACCAATGTGCTAAGAAGGACATTAATTCAGTTTAGGACTGCATTCGGGCAACCCAATTCAGAGGCTGGAGGACCTCTCTCTGGAGCCAGCACACCCCTGTGCCGGTGGGAATGTCTACCCCACCAGTGCAAGGGGCAAATGCACAGGCGGGGGGAGGTTAGTTACCCCAAGGGCTGGGCACCTCCACAGCACCTGACCAGAAGCCTTACCTAGGCCTGCCAGCATAAAAAGCTACACCACCATGGCCAGGGGTTTTTAAGGGGCAGACCAGAGGTGGTGGAAGTGGAGCCAACTTAGTCGGCTTCCACTGCCTGCCCATACCCTATTCGCCAACATAGTTAGTGTCAGAGATATGCCATGATTTTTGTGGCATATCTCTCTTAGTCCCTATGAGGGATTCTTGGATTCTTTTTTTTTTCCTTTTGCAGTTTTGGGCTTCCTGTGCTGTGGGAAAGCCCTTTGGAGAGGGTGGTATAGTGCCATAGCAGCACTGTCCCCACCTGCCAGTCAACTCTGAATTGGGCTTCTAGAAACATATTAAAGTTGCTTTATGCCACTGCTCATTCTTGCAGTCTTGACTGACACTCAGCTTTGCACCACAGTCAACAGAAACAGAACTGGAAGCTGTGGATTGTATACACTTGGCAGAACACATAAAAATAAATACTAGCAAGTATAAAAGTCCTTGCAGAATTTTTTTCCTGCTGTGACTTCGCTATAGATTTCTTTATCACTCATATTGGGATTCAGAGAAATTCTAGCAGAAATCCAGTCACAAGCCTTTCCTGTATAGGTTCTCTCTTTCTACTGGCAAAGAGGATGACCATTATTACCTGAGTTGGTTTTTGACACCTCCATTAAACTTTTTTTGTGAAAATTAATCTAAGTATTTGTTTAATTTGCAAGTGGTGGCCTCATTGGCCTATCATGTTGACATAGAACCCACAGGTGAATTCCTAGATGACATCAACGAATGCACTACCATCCCCACAGAGAGGTAAGCAATTAGTATTGTGGAACTTATGGACAGCATACTTTGGAAAACAAATGACAGAAATCTCAACCTGGATTAATTATTTGCTCAAACTGGCCATCAAAATACAATGAAGTCTGAGAGCAATAAGAATTTCATCTATCAGACACTAATATTCCTGATCATACACTCTGTGAATTATATACTTCATACTCACATACCTGGCTACAAGAAAATTCAAGTAGTATGAGAAAGCAAAATCATCATACTAAGAACCTGAACTCTACAATGTGTCAAGTCAAAGGTGTCAATGCTCAGTCATTCTGTTAATGCAGGCCCTAAATGAACTTATTTAACTTACTGAAAAAGACCATTCTTTTTCTCTCTGTATTAAAAGAGAAAACCAATTAATAGCCAATAGTGTGTGGACTGCTAGTAAGCGTGCCACAGATGAGTGTTTTTGACCTAACTATCATTTATTGGATGCATCTTTTGTTCTCATGGTGCAAGTGATTAGCTGCACCATGATAGTTAATGCACATCCATGGGTTTTGATTGCTATATAGCTCCATGTCCCTAGAATACTCCCCACCTCTCTAAAGGGACTGGGTCCTGTTAGCAGTCCCTGAGCAGAAGACAGAGGTGGCAAGGGCCCCAGTGATCTCTTTCTCATGGACACTTCAAGCAGATGTTTAGCCAAAGCAAAGCAAGGGCTGCCATCACCTTGAACAGGGCATAGGGATACAACAACAACAGTCTGTCCAGTGACAGGTGTCATCTGCTCACCAGAGGACATGCCTCCGTCCAGTCCAGGGTGGGCTCAGGTGCAGGTTCATGCAGCACCATCCTCAGATCTCCCAACAGCCTCCTCAAAGGAGCAGAAGTGGTCTGGGACTGGAATGACCATCATTTCACTCTGGGTGCTGTTATTCCACTTCCAGAGCAATCTATCTGTGTCCAGAGACCATAATTTGAAATCCATTCTGCATTCACTGTAACTTTCTAGTAAAGTAATGTCATGCAATGGAACCCATGCAAGTAATTTGAAATTTCTGGCTGCCAGTGTCTCCCATTGTTCCTAGCGGACAAATGGCCAGTCGTGCTAGTACATATTTTCTTAATGTCCTCCTGGCTGTTTCCATTGTTCCTTGTAACATCAGCAGGTGCTGCCACAGACACAGCCACATGCTCCAGACATGTGCCCCAAGATAAAGCATCCCTCCTTTAAGACAGGACTGCTTCCCCTCTGTCAGCTGCTTCCACTCAATTTGCATTCTAGGTGCTCAGCCAGAGCTCTGATTCTCCTGCCACAGCATCCAGGACCTGACTCAACTGCCTGCTTTCCCTACCAGTGCCCTCCCAACCCTCCTGCAAAGACATCATGTCTGCCCACTGCATTAGCTCCTTCCTGACATTGAATCTAGGGACTCCAACAATCTTCTGCCTTCTCAGGTATTCCTTCTCAGATGTCTCCACCTGCAGCTGACAGAGCAGACACACAATTCTTAACACTATCCACTGATTATTAATTGCCCACCTTTCTCCCACGTGGTTTACATCATTCTCTGCTTCTCTATTTTCTGATTACAACAACTCTGTGACATATGTTAAATGCAATTGACCCACGAATACCCAGCTAGCTTCCATAACATGAGTGGGAATTCAAATCTGGTTTCCCAGATCCAAGTCTCACACTCTAACCACCATACTAAACTGGCTCATTCACCTAGACCAAAACAGAAGCCTGCACCTTGGTTGCTCTGACAGGAGGTTGCTGCGGGATGCAGTGGAGTAATGGTGGGGGCCTGCACCAGCTAACTGTCCCTTACATCAACGTATGTTGGAGACATGCTGTCATAAAGGCCAGTCCGTCCTGTGAATTCCCCCCTCCCCTTTTGGATTGCACTGTGAGAATGGTAAGATGTCTTAGAAAGAACAGTTTATGCTGCCTCAGGATGGAACAGTGTTTTAGATATATCTTAGCTTAGAATGAAGAGAAGAAATATTTTAAGATGTTCTTCTTGGCCCAACAGCTTACAAATCTGAATATATCCACATTTAGATGCTTACAAGATTTGTTCATAGAGAAGGTTCATCAGTCAGCTTGGGAGATAATTTTTGAATCGCTACTTACATTCAAGACTTTTCTTCCACAAAAAAGCCTTAGAAGAATTGGTTCTTTATTGTCAGTGCTTAATACATTGTTATGCTGTGTCTGGCATAATATCATTAGGAATGTAAGTATTTCAGTATAAACAGATTCACTCACGAAAGCAAAAAAACCTCACAGGCTTACCAACTGGCACTTCTAATATGAAGTCTGGTGTTTTGTCATAACCCTTTGCACGCAGTTGATCTTCAGCTATATAAAGAATGTCATAAACAATGGTTTTATTCTATTAATCAGACAACAGAATAACTAATTTTCTTTTAAACACAGGTATACGAATTCCTAATGCAATCATACATATTCTCTCTTATGCATGCAATGCTGTGTCAGATTAAATGAACCTTCTTAGCAAACCTGAAGCATGAATATAAAAATGCTTCTTTGTCATCTCTGCATTTTTATGTCTTCATTATAAACATCATTAATTCAAACTGTCACACTGTAGTTTGTAACTGAAAAATACTGAAAATAAAGTAATATTTTAGCTGATTGCATCTCTATTTAAACATAACCTTAAGAAACAGTAATATCACAATGCAGACATGCTCTACTTTCTCTCAATTTATATGTCTTGCAAAATTATTACAACACCTACTGTTGGAATAAAAATCACCATCAGAGAAAAAAGACATCCTACATTTTCATGGTGAACTTCATAGAATCTAACCACCAATTTCAAAAAAATCATATACAATTTACTTTTTGGAGTCCAAGCATAGTATCTTAATTGTATCAATGGCCGTTTCCGCACGGCCCATAACGACGGCCTGGGGGCGGTAAAAACGCCGCCCCCAAGCCGCCGTTCCAGCAGCGGCGACCTGACTCCGCTTCCCTTCCCCCAAGGGCGGCGTCAGGCCGCCCTAAACAACAACCCTTTAAAGGGTTGTTGTTGGGGAGGAAGCATCTTCCCGGCGGCGCGGTGCGAACTGCGCCGCCGGGAAGACGCTGTCTCCCTCCTCCGTCCGACTCACAATGTCCTCGCCGTCGCCTGCTGGCCGTCGCAGCCCCGCCCACACTGTCCTCCGACCTCCAGGGGTCGGAGGGCAGCGTGGGCGGGGCTTAGACGGCCAGCAGGCAACGACGAGGACATCGTGAGTCGGACGGAGGAGCGGGAAGAGGCGGCTCCGTGCGGAGCCGCCTCTCCTGCGGCGGCCTCTGCTTGGCCTGCTCGCACACTTGCGTGCCAGTGGGCTTCCACCCCCACGCCGCCAGAACTCTTGCCGGGGTGGGGGTGCGAGGTGGCCGTGCGGAAACGGCCAATGAAATATAAAACCCTTTCAGTCTATGCAACAGTTTTTTTAAAAAACCATGAAAAAAAACCAATAGAAAAATTTTCATAGCCAAGCAAGTATTGCTCTTCATTCCAAAGTATCTATGGAAAAATCAGTTCTCCATTTGATCTAGCACACAATGTGCTTCTAGTTCCCAAAGACAGAATACTCCTTATAAGAGAATATATTAGCATTAACAAATACAGACCCATTAAATTTGATGAAATGGAACAGAGACGTCCACCATTTCCCTCAGTCCCATTTCTCAAACACACTCCCCACCCTTTCGTCCATCAATGATGCCACAGAACTCAATGGAAGATGATAAGCCAACCTTAACCCGCATAGCTTCACACTGAATTATGACTGCTGCACTCAAAGTGTGCCCCTCCACTATAAAATATTAAATAATTTTGAGAGAAAGGGACAAAATTTTGGAAACTGGCTTTGATATGATAGTGCTCTAAATGTTTTTGAAAAGACTTTGGAACCATGGGTAAGATCCAAAGAACTGTGACTGGAATGGAATGCATTATTTCACCCTTTCCTTCACCATCTGCAGAACCACATGCCACAAATAAAACTATTTCTGAAGGTAAGAGGATCCCCAGAAATAGTGGATTCAGCTAAAATGCAGTTCCAATTTTGTGCACACCTATGCTTTCTGGTTGAGCAAGGGTACCTAACAGTGTAATCACTGCAGCAATGCTCCTCTGGTGCAGGAACCCACACCAGCATGGGTGGGTGCTATCCAAGGGCATTTCCAGGCGTGGAGCCAACTTTAGTTGGCTTCCAAGGGGCTTTCAGCACAGGAACATAACTCCACCAACTGCCAACTTCTGCCACTAAAAAGTATGGTGTAGCCTATTGGGTTGTATGGGTTTTTGGGGTGGGGCAGCAAGGGATTTCTCTTTCTTTTCACCTTCCTGCACTGTCTGAAACCGCTTTAGAAGTGGCACAGCTTCATTACGGCAGCACCCCATCTCTGGCTGCCATGGAACCTGCCTCCCTGTGGATTGTATTGTTAGGTTCCAACCTGATTTTATCTCTTCATCTAATGTCTTTTTAATAATTAAAAGAAAATAAGCACAGTATCATAATCCTGTTGCACATTGATTTGTTGAAATGTTTTCACAAATAAAAGTATTCCACTCTCCTCTGAAAATTTAGTGAGGTTCTGTACTGAATCTTTCTTTTGACACGTTAGCTTACACATTCCCCTTCAGTGCAGTTGTGAATGACAGTCCAAAACTCTACCATCTCAGTCTCCATAAAATGTACAAGGGCTTAAGTCTACAATTTGTACTCATACTTTAATGTAAATATCCATGGAACTCATTAAGATTTACTTCCAAATAAGCAACTAGAGGCTTTGGCTTTGCACCATTTTATTGTATATGTGTACCTTTTTATTTTATACTGCCATAAAGTGATTAAAAAATTATTGCCATTTAGTCATTAATGTCTCTGTAACAACTTATCCAAGATACCAGTTTTTACCTGTGTATCACCGCAAACTCTACCATGCCCTAAAAGATACATATTGTCTGAATACTTTGTGCAAGACAGCAAACCAAACAAGAGTTCTGTTTCGAAATGCATGTGGTGGAACCTCAAGCACCATAAGTGCAACTGCTCTTACGTAACTGAATTTTCCCTCCCTCCCCTCCTTTGCATGCCACCCCTCCCTCCCCTTGCATGCCTCCCTCTCCCTCTGCTAGGGTGGGTGGGCCATGTCCAGATGCGAGGCCCCCTCCCTTCCCTCCTTTGCATGCCACTGCTCCCCTCCCTCCCCTTGCATGCCACCCTTCCCCCTCCCTCCCTTCCCTCTCCCTCTGCTAGGGTGGGTGGGCCATGTCCAGAGGCCGGGCCCCCTCCCTCCCCTCCTTTGCATGCCACCCCTCCGTCCCTCCCTATAATGTATGCCCTTGCTCTCCAGATATCAAAGGACCAAAGACCAAATAAAATAAGACCAAGTAAAATAAGCAAGTCTGTCAATGATTCTTTTGGAGGGAATGTATACAGTCAGAAATGTATACAGTCCCCTGTCCAACTGCCCCTTGGTATTTTCTCCAAAATAGGGATGTCAGATAGCTGGAATGACATATGATGAAATGTGAAGGGTCTGCAGGAAGACGGGAGGAGAGGCAGGAATCTTGTAGAAAGCGAGGAAGTGCAACAAGACAGGCAGTGCAATACATGGGGGGAGGGGGCAATTTCATGGCAGCTAGGGACAACGCTGCAGTGGCACAGCCATACTGCCCCTAAAGGGGTTCCAGAGACCCCAGAAAAATGGTAGAAATTCCCAGCCACCCTGCAAACTCCCTCTGCAGCACATTGGGCTGTGCCACATGTCTATGCCAGTCAAAGGGGAAATTCCTAAGCCAAAAGTCAGCTTCACCCTGGGAAAGCCCCACCAGTGCCAGGGCAGGCTCATGAGCGGGATCAGCTCTCGTATAGCAGTAGTTTATGTATTCAAATGCCATGGAGCTGCGTAGCGCCACACCATCGGTGTTAGGTGTCCTTTGTGCTGCTTCCATGACTCCCCCCTGTGGATTGAACTGTTAGGATGTAACCCATTATATCAATATATATGCTATATAATTCCAGAAATTAATAATAAATTGCATTTTTATATGCACAGAGATGTTATAGTGAGTGGTTCCAATTTCTCTTTTGCTATATAATTACATAGTTGCATTGGCAAACCAACACCACATCTATCAATAATAAAATTTTAAAAGTGCTTTTAACAGAAACAAGGACTTTTCCATCAGGGGAAAAAACTACTTTTCGTTGGATTTAAGCATTTGTTGCAAGGCTCTTCTTGATCAATAAGAGGGGAAAAATTATTTCATGCTGAGATGTCATCATTGAATACAACAAATCCCAATGGTGGGAAAAAACATCATGCCTTGCTGGGAAAAATCAAAAAGACAAACGATCCTTTAAATAATAATCATGGTAAGCAAATGTTAAATGTAGTATTTAAAAAGTGATACTTTTAATATGACAAAAGTGAAATCCTTATATAGGTTAACATTTACCATCCTCATAATTAAAGAGGCAATGCAAGAAGGTTTAGTACACTTGTGTATATATTGTATATATCAAAAGATATAAGTGAATCCCTCCTGCAGGTTTTTTTCAATACATAAAGTGTTATGCAGCTAATATTTCTTATGCCTCCTTCTAAGTCTCGTAAGACCTAGATTATGGCTAATATCTCATGACACCAAAAGTAATACAGCAGCTGATATTAAAGCATTTTTTCCAGCTACTTACTCTATAAAATATTAATTGCTAGCTTGTGCACGTGTTGTATGGGGTATTAGGTAACTGAGTTCCTGCTCTGGCCTAAATCAATAAAAGATAACATGTACTACATCAATCATTTCTTAGCCTCTCTTTACTACCTAGTACAGGGCATCTTTGGAGACTTATTTTCTTCTTCTTATGTAAACAATTACTAGGATTCCCAACATTAAATCACTAGGTTTTAATATCAGATCTTACCTAAGAAAGATATATTTTTATCCAAAAGCATTTCTTGTAGTAAGACTTCATGTTCATGTCCAATAGCGCTGATTTTTTTGCGTTAAGGAAGAATCTTATCAGTTTTAAATAAAATTCACTTAATACCAGAACACAGTTATATAGAATTAGCAGATCTCAAGATTAGGAATGTTTTGAAACATTTTAAAATTCAAGAGTGGCTCTTTTAAAATAATTAATATAGTGGTAGCAACCATGTTTTGCACGTCACTGGAGCTGGAGACTAAAAAAAAAAAAAAAAGTCGGAGCAGGGTTGGGGGGTGGGGAGATCTTGAGCCTCTTTATATCTGTGAGAGGCACTGAAGTGCATAGCTCTGCTTAGGATGGTACTATCAGCTACTGGGTTCAATTCCAGCTACTCACCATAATGTACAAAACCTTGCATGGTCTTGGACCCTCATATCTGCAGCACCATCTCTCCTCCTATGTTCTACCATGCTTACCTGCTTATGACCTTCTGCAGGTGCCACCTGTAAATAGGCAAGGTCAACAACCACCCATATCACCCATCCACTCTGTTGTGCCCCTCTTTGTGGAATGGCCTGTCAGAAGTCAAGAAGATCAAATTAAAATGACATTATTCAGAAGGGCTTACTTATAAAGAAAACTAGTGCTATACTATAAAAGGATTAGCTCAGGAAGGTGCTGCATAAAGGAAAAGGGACTATGGATTATATCACTATGTATGAGATGTATTATCAGTTTGATGGATGTTATCAAAGTGTTGTTTCACTGTTTTCTACCTACATAATACCATTTTTTCTTCATTATATTCACTATGTATCATGCCTAATATGCTTTGCTCACACAAATTTTGGTAATCCTAGGCACAGACATTACTCATTTAATGTATCTTCATGTTGATTGTATTGACCTATACAGTGGAACCTCAGTTTTCGTTGGTAAGCCGTCCGAAAAGAATCGATGAAAACCGAAACCGATGAAAACCGAGGTAAATTTTCCCTAGGAATCAATGTAAATCCAATTAATCCGTTCTAGGCACGCCAAAAAACATACCAAAAACACATTTTTGGTGAATAAAAATAGTGTTTAATGAAGAAACAGTAACAAACAATAACACTAGGACCAGCTTCAGAGCCAGTGGACCAATGTCGCACCAGAAAGCTGTCCAAAGAGATCTGTTTCTGACGCCTCTTTAAGATTTGTCTGAAATGGGGCAAGACATTGTCATTAAACAAGATGCTGAGGCAAGACATTGTCATTAAACAAGTTGCAGACATGGCCTGCAACAATTTTGTCCGGGTGATTTTCCTGCACAAACCCCTGCACCTTACTGCAAATTGATGAAAACCGAAGTAAATCGATGAAAACCGAGACAAATTTTTCACTGAAAAATGAAATGAAAACCGAGGTTCCACTGTACTGTGTTTATTAGATGTTTCTTTGTGGACTGTTATTGATTTTCACTGTGTGATATGTTTTGAGTCTCAGTGAGAAAGGCGGACTATACATACAGTAAATAAATAAACACTTTCTATATTATGGCATGTCATGCATTAGACAGTTTTTTTATTGTCCCAGACACATTTTTGTTTGTTTAACCTCTGTTATCCTAGTTCTACAGAATTCTTTATTGGATGTCTTTGCTGTTTGTTTTAATTCATATTTATATTTTGTAATCCAACTTGAGTTTTGGTGAGAAAGATTTACAAATGAAGTAAATACAAATGGTAAAAGTTCAATATCTTCAGGAGTGCAATCAAGAGAAGACATGGAAGAGTAATATTGACATAGAAAAATAATGTGCATAGAATTTTGGTGAAAACCCCCAAACTATTATTTTTCTCTCCAGTTGTTTCTATAAAATTATTTGTGTGTTTGTGATTAAGACCTTTTAGCCTGCCTTTCTCTTACAATGGACTCTACACAATCTTGCAGAACATCACTTGTTTCTTACCAAACTGCAGTATTAATATCAAAAGATTTCCTGTAAATATGAACAGGCAATGCTTTGTTCTATATAAACAAGTAGTCAAGATGGTCAAGGGAAGCTGAGGCATAGGGCAGAGACTTCCTGAATATTCACTGCATGGCAGGATTTAAACTTAAAGGTTAATGGGCAGGAATAGTCCAGAAAATATACTATTCTGTGGTATGCAACTCTTCAGTTCTATCAATTCTTTAGAAATCAGAACTATTTAGAAAATCACACCATGCTTTATCAAATTACCACCAGAATGCTTTATCAAGACTACTTGATAAAATACTAGTACAAAATACAAAAAGTAGAATTTGAAGGTTTTCAAATGCTTATGAATTTACCAATTTCAATAATTTAGCCATGCACAGGTTTCTCATTATTTTAATTCCAGCCTTCTATTACTGATTAGTTGTGTTACAAAAACCCCAAAATAATAGAAAATGGCATGATGCAAATACAATATTGAAATGGAAATCGTAAATCACATTAAGCTTTACAATTAATGACAAAATCAAATAAAGAAGATGAATAATAGCAAAAATTTAATGGTAAAATTTATAATGCACAATAAGTAGAAACACTTAGACTTAGTCTACAGAAATACCTATTATTGATGTATGGCACTGTCCATGGGACAAAACTTGTAAATAACCTCAAAAGCCATTTTCTTCTCATGCAATCCAGCAGGCTAGTTTCCCGTAAGCATCTGAACTATTACTGAAAAATGGCCTCCTGGCATTTATAAAGAGGTTGACTTCATACTTTAGTCCGTGCATATATAATTAGATAGTTGTATTTAAAATCAATACACAATTCTTAGAAGGCATTATGCTTTTAAAACCTTAACTTTAAATTGATTTTAAGCTATTTTATATTCCTTAAAATTAACAACTAATTCAGCTTCATATATCCTCAAATAATGCCTTCACACATAGATATCATCTAATTTTACTATGACAAACTAAGGATAATAATTTCATTATTTGCTATTAATTATTTCTGTTACCATTGAAAAACTGAACTGAAATTGAGATGATCCACAATGTGCATTAAATATATTATGGGGCAGATATTGTTTAACAAAAAAGTTAATAGCCAGATTCTGTACAGAATGCACACAAAGAATTTTTTTTTCTCATTGAACAATGTGACAGATTTCTGGTGTGGATTATAGCAGGGAATGAAAGAACCATGTAAGGAGACTCAAGGTGGCTTACAAACTCCTTTCCCTTCCCCTCCCCACAACAGACATCTTGTGAGGATTCTCAGATAAGCCTCTGCCACTCAGGTGAAGGAATGGGGAATCAAACCCGGTTCCCCAGATTAGAATTCACTTGCTCTTAACCATTATACCACGCTGAATCCAAATCTTTGCTTGTGGATCAGATCTTTTTAATTTCCCTTTCCCTGCTGCAATCCCTGGAATATTGCTCCAGAAAACAGAGAAACACTCAGGGATAGTCTAAATGAAACATCAGGGTCTATTCTGGGAGGACAGAATTGGCAAAAAAAACTTCCAGTAGAAAGACAGACCAGGGCCAACACCCAATATTTATTCTTTCACTTATTCACAGTTTATCCACACTTTTGCAGCAAGGTAATATATCAATCAACATGTAATTTTATACTTACAACAAGCTGTGAATTATGCTAAACCTTAGTTTAGGACAAACCCTACACTTACAGCCACTTACCTAAGGTGCTACCCTAAGCAAAGTTACTGCTTTCTAAGCTCAATGACTTTAACAGATTTTAAATGGTGTAATTCAGTTTAAGATGGCACTGCCAATCACCATCACAGGGGAGAGGCTGAGGCTCAGTGGCAGAGCATCTGCTTTGCATGACAAAGGTTCCCTGTTCAATCCCTGGTACTTCAGCAAAAAGAATCAGATGATATGTAATGTGAAAAACCTCCTTCTGTGATCCTAGAGAGTCACCTCCAGTCTGAGAAGACAAGCAAACCTTGGTAGAACAATGGTTCAATCCAGTATAAGATAGCTTCACATGTTCATGTGTGTTTTCATGGATGAAAAGGGATTCCAACCCAAGACTTCGTACTATTCTCACAAACCGTGACTATGTGACTGGGGCTGCCTGGATCTCTCTCACATTTAAATGTAGTGCCTTTTAAGCCAGGAGGGGAAGAAGCTTGAGGACCAAAGACAGAATGGCAGTGTTACATTAATCTCTCTCAAGGGCAACACAATCAGAATAGCTAATTAGATTTGCCACAAAACAATTCCCGAAGGCCTGCTTTCATTTCTCTTTGAAATTAACCCATTCCCTTACTGTCTGAAGATGACGGGGTTGTGGACAGAACTTCACATGGAGAGAAAAGATGCGCACAAGTGGAGATCCATTATGAACAAGAGGCACAACAGTGATTTCTATTACCACTAGGTTGCCAGCCTTTCATGAATAAGGGCTACTTTTTAAAGTCCATTCCTTGCACTGAACTCATTAAATAATGAGCTATCAAAATAAACACACCAATTTTATTTTTAGGTGCTACTATGCTGGTGCCTAAGACTGAGTAACATTTAAAGCAAAGATTATTTTAACACGCATAACCTTAATGTCCTGATGCTACAGAAACTATTTCTTATCTACCTTCCTATATTTTTAAGAACATAAGAAAGAGCTTGCTGGATCAGACCAGAGTCCATCTAGTCCAGCACTCTTCTACTCGCAGTGGCCCACCAGGTACCTTTGGGAGCTCACATGCAGGAGGTGAAAACAATGGCCTTCTGCTGTTGCTGTTCCCGATCACTGTTTAAGAAGAGTTAGGTTTAGGTTCTTAATGCTAAGCATCCTGCCAAGGTAAATAAAATGGAATTCTCTATCCAATCAAATTACAAATATTTGGAACAGAATTACTGATCTTGTTCCATCAAAGAACCTTTGTCATTCTAATAATCAAGCAGGATTCTTATCTAAAACACTCGTCTCATGTTACTGTTTTACTCTCCTCTTTGTTTTCATTAACTTTCTCCATGCCCCTCTTGGACACTGTTACCCCTTAAGGATAGAAGAACAGCAGAGAGTTGGTAGGTCAAATCTGTCACTTTTAAAAATCAGAAATTCAAATACACTTTATCCAATGGAAAAGGCAAAGCAGCTAAGAATTCTTATAAGTCTATGCCTATTATGATAATTTAATACAAGATAATGTATTTCATGTTACCAACAGTAAAAAGAGGATTCTATCTAACAACAGGAAATGTAAGCCTACAGAACTGACAACTTTCATATGGCATATCTGATTTTAGTTAAACAGTATAAGAGAAGGGGTCTGCAGTGACCCTCCAGTAGCTGACTGAATGTAAAATAGAGGAGTATGAAATGTGTTTTGTGAAGCAGAACTTTATGTCAGGTTAAAGCTAGACACGTCTCTTCCACAGAGTCTAAGCTCATCAATTGTGCACCTAAAATTTTATGAGAAAGGATACTGTTTGATGCAGTCCACCAGTGGTCCATAACAATAGTCATTCACAGTACACTGCAGACAAATAAGAGAAGTAGTACAGTGATGGGTAACTACAGAACTATTATAGTTAAACCGTATCCTAAAAACAGTAATTACTTTTCTTCGTAAGGGCTATCAAAAGCTGTTCCCATTTAATCATGGAAAACAAAAATGGCACTCTTTTTATTCCCTATTAAAAACAAGCTATTAAAAAGTGAAATGCTCTCTTCACAAATATTGCATTGCCATTTATGGAGCATCCTGACCCCAGTGATAGATTATGATGACAGTAATTAAATGAGGTTTAAAATCCTTTACACTGCTAGGCAGATAACAGCACTGCCACTGAAAAAGGATGGCTGTAATGAATACCTGATAGACCTGGTTTGCTAGAACTCCATCTGGAATCTGAGAAGGGTCCCGCAGCATACTGTTTATAAGAGTTTTGGAAGCTATGGAAGAAGAAGATGATATTTTAGTGTTGCTGTAAACATGTCACTAACCAGCTGTCAAGGACAGAACATTAAACCTGCTTAAAAATAGTTTTGTTCATGTTCCAGTATTTCTCAATTGCACAATGGACTGCTAAAAGATTCTTCACATTCTTACCTGGCTAATACTGTACATTATAGTTGTAAAATAACATTTCATGATTGAGATACAACCTTGCAACTAGAAACAATGAACAAAAAAAATCCCTCATACATTCTGCTAGCAATTTTCTTTTAAAGTGTTGTGAAAAATCCCACTGTTCAGTTTTTATTACCGAGGAAAGAATTCAGAGAATTTGGGAGAAAAAATGGAGAAGACAAGAATTATCAATCAGTTCTATTATTTTTTAGCCCTCACATTGCAAAATATTTAATACAGCTCCAAGACGACTGTAACAACAAAACTAGTGAGAGTCAGTGTGGTACTAGGATCTAGGAGACCTGGGTTCAAATCCCCTGTCTGTTATGGAAGCTAGCTGGATGACCTTGGGACAGTTACACACTCATTCTAATCTACCTCACGAAGTTATTTTGAGGATAATATGGGGAGGGGAAAACGGCGTAAGCCACTTTAGGTACCCACAGGGGAGGAAAATGGAGCATACATGAAGTAAAATAAAATGATATATGTCATTTAGAAAGGTGCATATACTGAACATGATTTCTAAGTACCTTTTTTTACAGAGGTATACGTATTTTTTACCTAACTCAGTGTGATTTAATGCATGTACAATTGTGCACTAGGTTGCTGGAGTTCATCAAGAAATCTGACTAATAGCAATAGGCATGCGATTGTCCATAGATGACAATGGTTGGACAAAAATCACCACACTGCAGGAAAGACCAGATTCAGTTAATTCTTACTTACACTTGGAAAATTTAGGATATCACAAGAAAATCATTGCAGGCATACGTGGTTATCTCATTAGCATAATCAGTGTGTGCCTAAAGCTTCCAATTTCTGAGCAGTAGTTAACGGATCAGACATAGGTTACAGGATTTCACACTTATTTCCTACAACCTCTCCCTTCCTCATACTGGCCTTAATCAAGGTTAAGACATATTTATTTATAGAATTTGTATTCTGCCTTTTTGCCTTTATAAGGGCCACCAAGGCAGCTATAATTTAAAACACATATAAGAGTACTTTTTCAAACCATTAAAATTGACCCCCTTCCCTAACAAATCATTGTAACAATTTTAAAAACAGAATTAAAATACATGCAAAACAGGGTCAAAATACATAGAAAACATTAAAAACATTGATCAAGAAGGAAGGATCATTGAAAAATGCCAAATACAACAAACATGAGCAGAAAACAGCAACAGAAAGGGCAGACCTATGTCACCTGCAATGTTATTACCATAGATAACCTTAATAAAGTTTTGCTTATCCTCAAAAAAACAGAATATCAACTTGTCTTGAAAACCCTGCTCACCAGAAAGCTCTGGTTTATTGTGATTAACATCGATACCTATGCATAATTTGTACTAGAGAGGGGAAAGTTGGGCAAGGAGGATGACAGAGTGTTACACAAGCCATTCACAGGAGAAGATGGTGAATTAACATACACACCCTCCAAAACACCCAAGATCTTCAGCACAGTAGTTAAATCTGTTATCAGTTAATGAAGACCGACTGTTTGGCTTTCATCAGCATGCAGTCTGTCTAGGCGGATGACCTTTGCTGATTCTCGTCTTGCCAACTGCATTAACCCTGAATCTTGTGGCAGAATTATTTTGACTTGTGGCACTGTTTCATTTCTGCGCACAGGAGGGGAAAAAGTGATCCAATCAGAATAAGGATGTACCACTTTGGTAAAGCAAACCAAATAATATATACAAATGAGCTAGCCACTCTAAATGTTCAACAGAGACCAACAATTTTGTATATGAATTCTAACTTTACTCTCTAAAATTGTCCTTTGAAATTTTTGTTATAAGACTGAAACATTTATGTTTGTTACTGAATACTCAGATAGCTAAAACAACACTTTGGACTTACCTGAAGGTGTCTTATCTTAAGTGGGGTGAAGTCATCCAGACTACTTAGGTCGTGCCACTAGCTGCTACAGGCAGTGCTATGCAAATTTTGCAGCCTCTTCAAGGCAGTATGGGCTGATCTCTTCAGTCATCCAAAAGCCTAACTATGCAGACCACATTTTATGTATTTAACCTCTTTTGTCATATATAATTTTGGAGAAGGTAATGGATGACTTCGCCCAACTGAAGAGGAAACACCTTCAGGTAAGTCTGAAATGTTGTTCTACTTCAGTGATGCTCCAGTTATCCAGACTGGTTATAGGCCGCCCTAAACTATTGCCCTCAGAGGGTCTAATCCCCTTATTAATTTTTACCTGTATTTTTTATAGTATCATTTGTTGCAGAACCCTTATCCAAAGGCTGATTCCATGGACTTAGTTTGGTTGATTCTGTAGTGTTTGCCCACATAGCCACTGTACAGATTTCCTCAAGTGGTGCTCTCATTTCTAAAATCACTGATGTAGCTGCCACAGAAGATGAATGTGCCATAATTCCTGCTGGGCTTAACAATCCTTGATTTTCATAGGCCTCCTTAATGCATAATTTTTCCCATCTGGCGGCTTTTAAGTCCTTCTTGCCCTTTTTATTGGGTCCATACAGTACAAATAGAGAGTCTGGATTCCTGAACTCTTTTGTCCTAGCAATGTATATTCTCAATAATATCCAATCATATTGCACATCCAATTTATGCCACTTTTTCTCTTTTGTAGGTTTTTGCTTCGGACAAAAAGGTGGTAAGCAGATTTGTTGATTTAAACACAATTTAAATAACAAGAGTTTGGATTTATACCCTACCTTTCTTTCCTGAAGGAGATTCTAGGCGGCTTACAAACTCCTTTCCCTTCCTCTCCCCACAACAGACACCTTATGAGCTAGGTAGGGCTCTGTGAAGAACTGTGATTATCCCAAGGTTTCATGTATTGGAGCAGGTAAACAAAGCCAGTTCTCCGGATTAGAGTCTACTGCTCTTAACCACTACACCACGGTGGCTCTCGTGGAATGAAAGAATGTTGATACTTTCAGTATAAAGGTTGCATCTGTTCTTATTGTGACTGCATCTTTTTGAAAAATACACAGTTCTTTTTTAAATGAAAGAGTCCGTAATTCTGACATCCTTCGTTCTCCAAGTTACTTGTCTTCTGGCTTGAATAATTGTATCAATGTTTTAGAAAAAACCTGACTTTTGAACAGTTATCCTTTCAAAAGCCCAACTGCTGGGTTCAATCAACTGGAATCCTGGTGAATCACTGGAGCCTATTGTAGTAGATCTTGGTCGAATCCCCACTACCGTCTTAGCCAGGTTTCAGAACACAAACTAACCAGGTTTGAGGGACGACCTCCCCGGTCGAATCCCCACTACCATCTTAGCCAGGTTTCAGAACACAAACTAATGGTCTGAAACCTGGCTAAGATGGTAGTGGGGATTCGACCCTTATATTCATGGTAGAGATCATTATATTTCCAATGACAGCTTTATCAGTTTTGAATACCCTGGTCTGTGTGGCCACTGTGGTGCTATGACAATCACTTTGGATTTTTCCGGTTTATTCTGCTGAGGAACCTTCCCAATAATGTAATCCCTGTGGCTATGGTGCTATCAGTTCCTGTCTGGTGGGATTGGTGGGAATCAGTTCCTGTTTGGGCTGATTGGTGGGAATCACCTACTGATGTTCTCCTTGCTCATTGGGAGAATGGCTGCCATAGGAATTGGAACCAGCCCAAAAAAGTCAGAGATTGAGGATGTCGAAGACTGATCCAGGACTTCCAAGTGTTAGCAATTCCTGGGTTCTGAACAAAGTACTCAACAACACAAGACAAATTTTTAATATTTTTTTATTTAAAAGAAAGGTTGCAACCTAACACCTTTAAAAAATAGGCAACAAACATAGAACTTTAAGGTGCGCATACAGATACACAATAAAACAATAAAGTACACTTACCTACTAAAAGAAATACTGGCTAGAAAACATATTATTATTATTATTATTATTATTATTATTATTATTATTATTATTATTATTATTATTATTAATTGGGTTTATAGACCGCCCTCCCCCGAAGGGCTCAGGGTGGTGAACAACATGTAAGTAGAGCACAATATCAAGTTAAAAACCAGTAAATATAAATTAGTACGGCTCTAATAAAAATAAACCCTACCCCATTAAAATACTACATTATTATTATTAACATAACAGAAATCTTCAGTGCATAGGCAATTTTTTGCAAGGAAAGTAAAGGCGAATTAGACCAAAGACAAAGGAAAGATGGCTGCTAACTCTAATGGGATTAATTTATGGCAAAAGCTGGCCACACCAAATAATTACTAATTAACCAATCAGGTATCAAGTTACTGAGAACTCTCTGGAAGGTGAGCAGGTTACCCCGCCATTTTGAAACTTGCAATTAGGGTTTTAGCAGACCTGTTGAACCCAGCTGAAAATAATTGGAGGTGACTCCATGCCCATAATGAGGAATCTGACTTTGGTGATGGTACAGCCTACCTCAGCTATGTGAAAAACAAGAGAGAGATGAAAATGAGATTTTTCTATAAGCTTTTCCAGCAATCAAAATGGAGTGTCTTTGGACATAGAAATAGACCAGCAAAATGGTTATTCTCTTCATAAAGGGTTATCCAAAATTCTGTGAGCAGCTCTTCAACATGACAGCCAATGTGGTATACACTGTCTAGCATGGCGTATTGGTTAAGATAAGTGGACTGGAAAAGTGGATTTGATTTCTGTTCTGCCCCCTAGGAGTGAATCTTTGTTTTGGTGCCCTGTGCTTGGCAGCTGGGACAGTGAGTGCAGGGGAGGACACTGAAGCCAGGTTCAACTTAGTTCAAACAACAAAGGTTTATTACTTAGGAGGAATTAAGAACCCTAACTCTCACTCCCCTTACAGGTCATAGTATTACTAAATCACAAAGTACTTTGCTTAACTTGAGCAGATTTGGAGCTGTAAACTGTGTCTTCTCTTGGCTGCTTTCAAGGAAGTCCACTGTGTCTTGCTTCCTTTTAGTTCTTTCAGTCTTTGTCTGGTTCTAATTACTGTTAACCTTAACTTGTGGTCTATATATCA
>NC_059426.1:130444834-130462334 GCF_021028975.2 Sphaerodactylus townsendi
ATATTCAAGTATGTGGCCAAATATATTAGATTTTTGAGGCAGAGATTAGTAAATCTGTTTACTAAGTCAAAATTTTATGACAAGGCCAGAAAAATCAACCAACAAAGGATCATGATCCTGTGGTGGAAAAGAAGATAGTCAAGGTTGTACATATTTTGGAACTCCACAAAAGCATAGAAAAGTTCCAGGTGTTCTGGGGCTCAGATATCATTTTTTTTCAAAAGTTAAGAAAAATGTCAAGTGGTTTGGAGATGGGTTGCCAAAGTCCTCCTTCCCATGGCTAACAACGCCATCCTACCAAAAGTTATACTCTTCTAAGCCTAATGACATCCACGGATATCGAAGAAAGAAACCCTGTTTAAAACTGCACTGTAAAAAAGTAGACTAAATTATGAAAACTAAGAAAATGTACACTGGTCATAAAAATCAGTATTTGATGGCAATTTTTTAAGTTACCTTGAATAATTTGTAGACCAGCCCTCCTGCTTCATCACCATCTGCAAATCACTCATTCATAAGTTAGATAGTAGGAGCACCTTGAGGTCTTCCACAGTCTACTTCTCTCAAGGTACACAGCCTACTTTTCCTATACTACTACAAGTTACTGAGCAATAATAATGATGCATGAACTTTTTTAGCCTCAATTTGCTCTCAGTAAGTGTTTAACCAAACAAACCTCCTGGTTCCTAGTACTGAGGTATACACACTATCATGTTGTATGGGTATGTCTTATGATCCCCTGGAAAACAGCACTGCTATGGTGGAGATCTACTAAATTAAAGTGCATCCAGCCTCAAAACAAAACACATCCAGGAATAAGAGTTGCTTTAGTTCTGCATGGATAAAATGTTTTAAAGAAATTGTGGACAACTAACCAAATGTGGAAGATCCAGCTGGATGGGCTAGTGACAGTTCACATTGGGCAATGAGAGTAAGGGGTGTGATATTTTAAATACCTTAAAACAATCTATGCATATGAATACAAAGTAGATAATTTTTGATGCCTCAACTACAAGTGGATCCATTCTCTTATACCAAGCATTAATGGTTGTTACAACAGAAATTCTATAAAGTAACAATTTAGCATATATTCTTTTCTGCCCTATCCAAACCACGGTTCTTTTCTATAAAGTGCATTCTGGATTGGAAATTTTAAGGACAATGGCAATAATTTGAAATCAGGGTTGCCAACCTCCAGGTGGGACTTGGAGATCTCCTGCTAGTACAGTTAATCTTCAGACTACAAAGATCAGTTCCCTGGGGGAAATGGCTGCTTGGAGAGTGGACTTTATTGTATTATACTCTGCTGAGGTCCCTCCCCTCTCTATACCCCACCCTCCCCAAGTTCCACTCCCAAACTGTCCAGGTATTTCCCAACCAGAATTAGCAACCCTATCTGAGATAAGCCTTCTGCAGTTGCCAACCTGCCAAGGGACAAGAACAATAGCTGCTCATAATCAAACATTCCCTGTTGTAGGTCCATCTAGTAGAAATGCCCTGCACAATAACATAAAACAGTATTGTCCTTTTAAAGAAAGGGAACACTGGTGTAGTTTTAACCGCCTGTGAAAATATTTGGGCAGTTCCCTTCCGCTTTCCTATATTACCCTATTAGATGTATTATACTGTTTTTATTTCATTGTTCTTTAACTGTAAGATCCTGTTTAATGTCATTGTTTATTGTAAGTATTATACTGGCCTTCACTGCACTGTTTTATAATTCTGTAAACCACTTTGAGTCTCAACAAGGAAGATAGATGATAAATGAAGTAAATAAATAAATCACAACACCCAGCGTACCTGAGCTGCATACATTTTGTCAAGCCTCCTCATTTTGGCATTGCAGATACTCCATGGCAGAAGAGCATCTTCAACATAAAACTCTGAATCAGTTCTTACCTTCCTTTGCAGTCTTTAATAAGGGACAATTAAAATATTTTGGGAAATCCAAGTATAAATCCCAATATTCTCTCTCCATCAAAACCCCCCTAAAAGGCTGCTAAAACTTCTCTTGCAGATAACTTACAGATGTTTCTTCTATTTTAGTTTTCCAATCTTTCCATCATTTTCATTGTACAAATGTTTGACTGACAGGTATATGACTTTTTTTTTAATGATAATCTTTTATTTGTGAATATGGTATTTGAAAATTTGAGCAGTTTAACAACTTTTATCTTAACACCGCTTAGTCCAAACAAGCAGTTTATTTTTAATTAGTTAATTAGCTGAAGAATTAGTTGTAGTATCCCAAGAACATAACAAGAGCCCTGCTGAATCAGCATAATGGTCCATCTAGTGCAGTGGTGGCACGGGTGCCAGAGGTGGCACTCAGAGCCCTCTCTGTGGGCACGCGCAAACAGAGTTCATCAAGTGGGGGGAAATCGCCCCCCCCATACACACATGTAGGCTGGTCTGGGTCGCTGGGCTTGATTATTAGTATTACACCTAAGACCTAGTTTTGGGGAAGCAGTGTAGGTAACCCTGTTAAGCGCTGTTAAACCCCACTGATTTTCATGGGAAGAACTAAAGCGCGATCTTTTACCTGGGAATAAGCTTGGTTGCTGGCAATGAGGCTTGCTTTTGAGTAAACCCTCCTAGGGTTGTGATTCACCCATTCGAAGAGTTGCACAGTTGCTTCAAAGCAAAGCCACTGAAAACCACCAATCTTACTCTCGAGTAACACATGCCTTGGAGCCAACTGTTTTTTCTAAACTAAAACCTTAGTATTCAGGTTAAATTGCCGTGTTGGCATTTTGCGATAAATAAGTGGGTTTTGGGTTACAATTTGGGCACTTGATCTTGAAAAGGTTCGCTATCACTGATCTAGTGCAACAACTCATTTCATACAGCAGACAACCTGTTATCTTGGAGGGGCAACAAAAAGGCCTTCTCCAGATGTTGGATCCTAGCAAGGATATTCAGTTGTTTGTTGCCTCTGAATATGTAGGCTCCCTATAGTTACCATGACGAGCATATATTGATGGACCCATCCTCCCTGAATCAGTCGCCCAGCCATAACTCCACTACAGTCACTAGCACTGGAGTCCACGATATAATTACTTATTAAGTAAATAAGTGTTTCCTTTAATCTGCCCTGAATCTATCACAACTTTTAACTCAGTAAATTTAATTCATTAGATTCAATTTGACAAACGAAAAAGTTCTGACTCTGTTGGTTTCTCAGTTTGAAAATTTGGAGCTTACATTAAAAAATAGTCAACCAAAACATCCCATAACCCCCTCACTAGCAGTGTAATCCTAAGCAAAGTTACACAGTTCTAGGCATATTAGCTTGAAAGGGTGTAAATCTGTTAAGATGGTGCTGTTAAGCCATGACGATGTGACGGAAAATATGGAATACTCTTCCCAGTTTTGCAGTGGATTAGCATGGACAGTACCAAACCATGAAGCTTTTTGTAGGATTCAGTTTATATGTCTGTGAAAAATAAATCAGTCCTGTGTGACTTTTCTGGAGGTATTCTTCAATGAATTTCAATTGAACTCATCCATACAAGTTGTCTCACTGAGCTCTCCTCTAGACATTGACTAAATGCAGAGAAAGTTTGGGAGGTCACAAGAATGGACAAAAAAAGTTCAGTCTGAATCCAAGGCTTAATCTGAACCAGGGCTCACTATGGGTCAGTGCCACAACTTGTTTTCTGTTTTAGGGCTCAGCCCAAACAGGCAAGGCAACAAAGCTAATTTCTAAATATATGTGTCCTTCACCAGCCAGATCCTTATGTAACTGGGCTTAGAGTAACAGGTTTTAACTTGCAGGCCAACTCAAAGCCCAACAGTTTTCATTTTAAAATTTAGATCTTGCTTCATTTATGGATATATAAGCAAGGAAGAGAGAATGTGAAGTTTACAGCAAACACAAAGAAACAACCAGAATAAAATTCAGTCCAGAAGCACCTTAAAGATAAACATTTCCAGCATATAAGATGAAAGCTTACAAATGGAAAATTAAGTTGGAATTTAAGTTGTTATTGGACTTAAATTTTATTCCACCTCAGAAGAAGAAGGAGGAGTAGTAGTAGTAGTTTGGATTTATACCCCACCTTTCTCTCCTGTAAAGAGACTCAAGATGGCTTACAAGTTCCTTTCTCTTCCTCTACCCACAACAGATACCTTGTGAGGTAGGTGGGGCTGAGAGAGTTCCGAAGAACTGTGACTAACACAAGGTCACCCAGCAGGAATGTAGGAACATGGAAACACATCTGGTTCACCAGATAAACCTCTCCCACTTAGGTGAAGAAGTGGGGAATCAAACCCTGTTCTACAGATTAGAATCCACCTGCTCTTAACCACTACACCACACGGGCTCTCATAGTAAGCTAATTAACACAGCTATCTATTATTGAAAATACGAATGAAGCAAATAGAGTACTTGGAGAATTCTGGATCACTATGAGCCAAGTTTATGAAAACACTAGCAGAAAAGCCCATTGTACAAACAAATACAACAGGGTCTAGAAAGCTGTTGGTGGCTGACCCCTCCTGCCTTTCCTCCCTGCTTGGCCTTGCAATATACCACAGATAATGAAAACCTAGCCTAATTATTCAATGAAAAACAACTTACATATTCCTTCCACCCCACCCTACCCCACCCCCCACACATACAGGCAGGCTTCCCTAACTTTGCAAATGGTCTCTTCTTTGTCAGATTCTCCTCTCCACCAAAACAAACAGACAGGCTTCCTGAACTTTACAAATGGGCTCTCTTTTCTCAGATTCCACCGCTGCCCCCCAGACACAGACAGGCTCCTTATATTTGCAAATGGGCTTTTCCAGTTCAGCTGCAGCTTGACAGAGTTTGTCCCAAGTTCCTAGGCAGGAAATTCTTCAAGCTCACCACAGGAACCTAGCTCTGGTAGGGATAAACACACTATGGGAAGAGGGGAGGAGTATGGATTCCCCTTGCATTCCCCCACCCCTTTTCAAGGCTCATCGCTGCCACGGAGAAGCACACTGTGGGGGAAGGAGAGGCATGGCTTCCTACAGCAAGGGCTGCTGAGAATTGTAGTTCTCGCCCCTCCACGAGGAGCTGGAATCTGGGCTCTCCTGGTTGACCAAAGGCTATACTTCGCAACAGCCCTCACTTTTTCTGGTTCATTGTCGCTAACACGCTGCTCAATTATATATCAAGATACATACAATAATTCCAGATAATTTATGAATAAATAAATTAGCATGAATCCCAATACCAATTTTGTCGAAATCCATTGTAAGAATAGTAAATTCACTCACATACTCTGCTTTCTGTTGTTTTACCACTTTCCAATTCATAAGAGAACTCATCCTCTCATCCCAAGACCAGTAGGTTTATTCAGTCATTGGTGAGACACTACTTTGAAGACTATGTCTAATGTCTGCTATATCACCATGGCCCACATTTTTGATACCCCCCCCCAAATAATTCCGAAAGTTTGGATAGAGGGTCATCTCTTTACAGAATTCATGTTAATTGTTCCTCAGTATATCTGTGCACTTCATTATTCTTTCCTTAACACTTTTCACCAATTTATCAAGAATAGGTGATAAGCTAACCTCCATTCTTCCCCCTAAAATTTTTCCCCATGTGATCCCTGATGGCCATTTGAGTTTGATCCCCCCATGAATCCTTTCTTGCTAAATTCTCTGAGGTTTAACCCCATTTATGCACTTGGAGTCTCCTTTGCATTGAGTGTACATTCTTTTCAGATTGGATTCTCAGTTCGGGGGAGCCCTTCGGGGGAGGGCGGTATATAAATGTAATAAATAAATAAATAAATAAATAAATAATGCACACATTTTCTCTTCATCAGAACTCACCGTGCACTCAAATCAAAGAATCTCAGAGGTTTTGAAATGCTCTCGAAGTGCAACTTTTCTGTTCCCTTCACAGGGAGAGTTAAGGGAATCAGCATGTGTTTCACTTACTTTGGTAGATTCCGCACAGGCAAAAAACAGTGGTGTGAAAATGTTGTGAAAATGGTGTAAAATGTTTTAAAACAGTATAAAAGGGTTTACACCGTTTTCACACTGCTGTTTTTTGCACATGCAGAATCCACCTTTGCTTCTTCCTACCTTCCCCTGTCCACACAGCAGCAGTTTCTCCTGCACTTCCAGCCACCATTTCAGAAAAATCAAACGGGCTGGCTGGGGTGGTGGTGGTTCAGTTTTCATATTTGATATTGACAAAAAAAATCATCTAGTGGCTTAATGCTTGATGAAAGATGGCACCCCTTCCCCCAAATAGCAGCAGGCAACATCCCCATATGGAGACTGCACTGACAAGGAAGCGAGGAATGGGAAAAATGGCAGATCAGCTCAGCTAGGGACATTTTTCAGCAGAAGAATCTCTATGTACACAAACAAAAACAAGTGGGAAAAACCCACTGCAGATCCGTACCAACATAACAATTTGGCTACCTGCAGAGATACCTGCATGGCTTTCAGTGCTAACTGAGATACTCCCACTGCAAAGTTTCTCCAGCTTCCCAGCTTCCATTTCCTTTAACATCTGCTTCTCTTGTTGCCTGCCATATTTTTTCCCTGTTTGAAAAAAAGAAAGAAAAGAAAACGGTTTGGGCTGCTCTACTGGCCAAGAGTGGGAGAAACTGTTGTTGGATGGGTGGGGGAAGGCAGGAGTAAGCATAGCTGACATGAACTGAATGCTCACAAAAGATCTTCACTTTCTCAGTGCAGAGAAAGGAAAAGTTGCACTTGAAGAAGTTTTTGAAGACACAGGGCTTCTTTGATCTGCAGTGAAGTGAGTTTGGGGAAGTGGGGAGGGAAACATGTGCAAAACCAAGAATCTTACCCAAAGGGAATGTATACAGTGGGATAGACCACAAGTGCATAAATGGCCACCAGCTGAGAAAGAAACAGTATTGATGTATTCAGCTCTGATATACTCTGTTCATTTCAGGTACTATGTGGGTGAGGCAGGAGATTGTGATGCAAATCCTCTCTGGAAAACTATTATGCATATCCTAGAAATAGATCAATAGAGTGAATAGGTTGATAGTTGAAAATATTTAAAAGAATGGCCTTTACACTGGAGAGGTCATAATCCTGGCTTTTACTCTCTCATGTGATTATAACATCTCATGTTTGCTGCTTAGTGAGTCCCTTGCTGCTGCCTGGTGTTCAAAGTAAGGTTTGGGTCTGACCAATGAGTCTGTAGCAAATTTGAGTTAGGGATTTTCTAGCTCACAACCTTAGCCACTATAATAAATTAAAGGGAAGAAAACTATGTTTGCAAAAATTCAAACACCTCATTTAGCAACAAACGTGACTCCATGAGTTGAACTAAAGCCTTATTAATCCTTTCATAAACATTACGTTTGGTGTCTCTCTCTCTGTCCATATTGAAACTATTTTACACTATTTTTACACTATTTAGCTCTTTTATACAAGTATACTGTTGTATTGAAAAGTCCAAGACTGCTAACAAGACAATTGAATGCTGGTACTACAAATACATAATACACCATGTTGAACTATAAATAACAGTATGTAAACAGATAGCAGCTACACAAAGGTAAGTCTCAGAACCCCTGGAAAAAGGCTATCCACTTTTTTCTACAGTTCACAAACTCACAGTTCACAAACTCACAGCCGAGACTAAAATTTGTATAATGCTTCAATGACAACTTGCTAAGTTCTATGGTTTTTTTGTTGATTTCTTTTACAAACTTAAGGGTATATATTAAGTTCTTTGGTAATTTAACAGTTCAGGGCAAAAGCATTATTTTATACTTATAGTCTACATTTAGAAGAAAACCATTCTAACGAGATAAAATAAATCAAGTATTTAATATGTGGGTGCAAGACTGGTTTGTCATTTCATTGATTCAGCCAATCAAGTTAAGGCAAAATTGCAAGGTTAGCAGACAACACACAATGCATAGGGCTGTATGTCATATTCAGTGATCATCATACAAACATATTCAACAAATATTGTACAGTATCATTAACTGCACCCTTCTCCATCATTGTATACTTGTGTTTTACTTCAAATTAATTACAGAGAAACTTAGATGCTTAAAAAACTAAAACTGCTTTTGAATTTCAAAAGCTTTTTAAAAAGGATCAATGTTTGTAATACATTATGTTGAATTAGTTTATCTGAAACTAGTGGTTTTCAGCTCAATTGCATCACCATGTATTAGTAAGCATATAGTGCTTCCTTCCTTCCCCTTAAGTACTGATTACCTTTCCACAAACGCATTTCATAGCATATTTCAATCATACCATCCTTAAGGTTTTAGATTGGATCCTATCAGCTTTTCTGTTGAAGAAAGAAGGGCCGTTTCCGCACGGCCAAAAGCAGTGGCTTGATAATGGCGTCGACAAATTACGTACGCATCCCAAAAAAAGCGTTCCACACAGATTAAGGTGGGTAGACTCGCGAGGAAGATCGCAGCCCCGCATGAAATGTGGCGATTCGCATGCAGGCGCTCGCGGAAGCCGGCGTCATAAAGCGGCGTTAGCGCCCTCTGCGCACTTGCGAAGCCGATGCGAGGCCCGACGCCATTTGGCGGCGACAGCTCTGTGGCGGCTGTTCGCCGCGAAGTCTGCGGCGTCGATCGTCACATGGGGAAAAAAAAATTGGTTTTAAAAGCGTTTTTTTTTCTGAATACACCGTCTGCAGCGCCCGGTTTAAGCGTTTTACTTTTCGGCCAGTAGCGACTGCGTTCATTACCTCCGCCCGCTCGCGTGCGAGCGCAGCCTCTCAAGCTCTGGCGGCTTCTTTTTCCGTTGCGACGACGTCATATTTTGCCCGTGCGGAAACGGCCAAGGAGAAGCTCCTTTTGAAAAGGCTATGAAGGACCAGAATTAGGGGTGATCAAAATTAGTAGGATCTAATCTAATCATTGCCTGCATTTCCATCTGAACCTTAAATTGCTCAAGGATTGATTCACTTGAGAAATAAAGCAAACTGATAATGCTACCAGCATACCATGAATTCAGAAATACACTGAAGGACTTCAGAACTTCTACTTTCTAGTTGTCAAATATAATGTAAGCAAACTGAATGGCTTAAATCATCACTAAAGAGGCAGTATTTGAATTAAAAACAGATTAATTGCATTCAAAATGAGAGTAGTTAAGTTGAAGTGCTTGTTTAAGGGTGATAGCTTGTTAAGCTTCTCTAGAGCTTATAAATAACTCTGCTGAAGATAATGGGTACTCATAAGCAGTAGATTCACTAGAGACTACGTTAAAGATGAGTTTTCAACAGATTCTAAAATCCAGAACAACTTCTACAAACTCTCATTCGAGCATTTTTCTAAATTTAAAAACCTTTACCAGTTTCAGTTTGGAACCATAGAACCTTTTGGGATTGAGTTCAGCAGGAAATTATTAAAACATGAAGCACAAAATGTAAAACACACTGATTATCCCCCTCGTTCAAAGGAGGCAAACAAGATTTTTGCTCTGTTACCTTCAGGTAACCAAACTACTTATACTTCTTCCAAGGGATTCCATTATTCAGCAAGGTGTCCAAATTTCCAATCTGTGTGGTATCAACATTCCTACTGATCCTCTGCTATGTAGGAATGCCATTTCAAAAGCTGTAAAAAGATCTCAGTTGTAGAAAAGGCTAAAATGAACAAGGCTCAGAGTAGTATTGTTAGATATTTTCAATGTTAAACTTTTTTTTTAGCTGTCGAATCACAGCTAATTTATGGTGACCCCAAAGGGTTTTCAAGGCAAGAGACCTTTGGGGTGGTTTACTATTGCCTGCCTCCACAACATGACCCTGGTATTCCTTGGAGGTCTCCCATACTAATATTAGCCAGGGTCAAGGCTGACAGTGTGCAACTGGCCCAAGGTCACCCAGCAAGCTTTCATGTCACAAGTGGGGATTGGAAGCTAATTCAACACTTTAACCACTACACTACAGTGACTACCTCAAACAGTTTATTTTGAGAACATTTGTGCTTTCCAAAGTTGTTATCATTTAGGGAAGAGAATCACTTTTCTTAATGTCACCAGTGCTCCCAAAGAATGAGACTGGTTCTCAGCCTGTCTCCTACAGCAAATTTTTGAGCTAGTTTTTTAAAGCTGCTTTTGAGTTGTTGTTTTTAAAGCTGCTTTTGAACTGGTTTTTGTAGCAATTTTTTTGAGCTATTTAGGCAGGAACCCACATATTGTGCCAGTGGAAACTAAAACAGTTTTTTTAAATCAATGCAGTACAGTCAACATCATGCCTGCCCTAGCTGCCAAATCATTGGCAATATCCTATAAAGATGAGGTCATCATCTCTCACTACCAGCAAAGTTGAACTGGCCCCCAAATCACCCCAACATTGGTAAGGGAGCATGTTTATGGGTTTTACTGTAATTCTTTTTATACTGTGTATCCCCTGCCTATTCCCTGCCTCGAGGCTTACTTGGGTATGGTAGAAAGGCATAACATAAATATATACTAAAATATCCTTCTCGTTCTCTTCTCAAGGCTCCTCACAGCCAGAACCTAGTGTTCAAAAAAATCCACCTATCTTTGATGCAAGAATCTACAATCTAATACTTAGGGTCTAGGAACATAAAGCAAAACTAACCCAGGCTTTCTTAGTCAGGAGAGTTGCACAACTTCAAGGAAAGACAACTTCAAAAAAGAAAGATTCCTGGATGTAAAAAATTGATCCGTCATGGAGAGAGAATCTGGTTTCTAGTTTGATTTTCCTACTTTAGGGAGAAAATTATATTTTAAAAAGAAACTACCATGGAAAAGTACTGTAAGAATGCATATGCCCATGTTTTTCCTGATCTGGACATTTTGTCTGTTCTTCCCATTAATGGGGAAAAGGCAGCTGAGGCATAGGGGATATATCTCTAATTTGTAAATCACTCACTGCAAAAATGTTTAAATATTTACAGAATGTTACTGTGAAGGTTGGGGATCGTGTGGGGAAAATTCTCCCACTACCTTTATACCCAGAGGAAATGAATGTTCTCTAAATCTTTTAAGATTCTCTTCTTCACTGATGGTCAGCTTTTCTGTGTCTGTATATACTTGTGTGTATGCATAACCTCTATGAGGATTCTCTTTAGCTGTTCCAGGTTAGGAAACTGAGGTGATCTCCCTTTACACTATCTCTGTTTTACCCAGATATCCATTCAAGAAGCCTTTTCTTAAACTTTAACAAATACATTAAAGTTATCTCCCTTGTCAGTATTGGTAAAGAACAGGCACATGATCAACTGAGTCAGTCCTTGGAGAATGTGCAAGTCACAGAAGTTCAGCTCATGGAATTGTTCCTGCAAAACACCTGAGTAGACATGTGGTGGTTGTAGACATGTGGTGGCTGCTTCTGTTCCGCTGCTGAGGGGAACAGAAGCAGTGATTTGAAGGCCTGACAATATGTCTTGAGAGGAGTGTTGTCTCCCTGGGGTAGAAATCCATGATGTTACAGACAGGCTGACAAGACTGATTGACCACTGACCATTATCCCTTTTTAAAAAAATCCATGTAGGAAAAAAATGACACAGCAGGATGTAGCTTTCAGGACATCACAAGGGATTTTGAGGGTCTGGGAAGGAAGCCTAAGGACCTGGATGCACAGGTTTTCATTTCATCTCTACTCCCAGTTGAAGGACATGGCCCAGGGAGGGAAAATGGTCCATTGGCACTTACCGTGAAGGACCTTTCTCTTGGTAGGCAGGAGGACATCTCATATGGGATCTCCTTTCCTCTATCTTTAGGAGGCAGGAACAGAAACTGAAACTTTGTCACTTTCCTTCCTGTCCTCCGTTCCCCTTCCTTCCAGTATCAGACTAACCATGTGGTAGAGACAAACACTCAATAACAACATGAAATCATTGAACTACAGTAACTTATGAAACTTCCCCCCAACTTAACAACTGTGAATTACAACTTTTAAAAAAAAATCAAGAAAACTGGATTGTTCGCAAAAACTGAATGTGAGGGAGGGTTGAGATATCCTCCTGCCTACCATGGGAAAGGCCCTTCACGGTAAGTGCCAGTGGATCATTCTCCTGGAGGTGTAGGACATCTGATATGGGACCTTCCAAAGCAGTGTCCCTCCTGCCCTCTGGGTGGGAATCATCAGTTTTTCATGACAATGTCCAGTACCCTGGTATCAAACACTGTCTGAGTTTCTGCCCGCAAATCTAATTTGTAGTGTTTTATGAAGGACGATGCTGAGAACCAAATGGTCGCCCTGAAAATGTCCTCCACTAAAACCTATTGTCTAAGGGCAGCATTAGTGGCTGCACTTCTGACAGAATGGGCCGTTATCCCTGATGGTACGGCCAAATTTGCGTTCCTATAAGCTCCTGATATACAAGTTTTTAGGGTGCTACTTATTGTTGCTCCAGGCATTTGTTGTCCCATTTTGGGATGCGAGATATAAAGAGGCTATCTGACTGCCTGATTTGTTCTGTGTGCAAGATGAATACTCTGAGAGACCTGCATACATCAAGCTTATGCCACAATTTTTCTTATAGCCTTTGGGCTTAGGATAAAAGGTGGGCAAATTGATCTCTTGATGTAAGTGAAAAGCAGAGCTCGCTTTGGGTCTGAAGGTAGGGTCCATGCACAATTTTACCCTGTCCAGATGAATAATGCAACAGTTGGAATTTATGGACAATGCCCTAATCTTGGACACCTTGATGGTTTTAACAATCTGCTCCTTAAATATGCTTTTTTTCTTGCATATTTATTAACTTACACATATTTTGCCAAACCCCGTGCTCCCTTCTGTTCACTTCACTGAGGCAGACCTTCCACTTCTTTAAGGCCGTTTCCGCACAGCCGTCGATGCGCCTCCACGCCGGCAAAAATTCTGCCGGCGTGGAGGTGGAGGCTGTTATGCCCTTGCGTGTCGCGAGGCGGCCTCAGGAGAGAACTTCGGTGGGCGGCAGGCGAAATCGCATGGGCCGGGCACCTTGCTACCCTGTCCGACTCACCGTGTCCCCGTGCGTCGGCCTGCTGGCCCGTCGAAGCCCCGCTGCAGCTGCCCTCAGGCCTCCAGAGGTCGGGGACGGCGTGAAGCGGCTCGAAACCAGCACGCAGGCCGGTTTGTTGGAGGCTGGCTGGTCGAACAGCGTGTTCACTGCCCGGCGTGGAGGCGGAGGCCGTTTACTTGCCTTGCGTGTCGGGGCTGACCTCAGGAGAGCCGGCCCGAGCGGTGACGAAAGCGACTCGCGGCGGGCCACCTCTGCCCCCCTTCCCTGTCCGACTCACCGTGTCCCCGTTGTCGGCCTACTGGCCGTCGAAGCCCCGCCCACCAGGGGTCGGAGGGACAGCGTGGAAGTGAACCGACTGCCAGCAGGCCCGTGGAGCCAGGGGACATGGTGAGTCGAGGGGACGAGGGGAAGGGGAAACAAGCGTGTTCCTGGCAGTGCTGTTAAGCACGCTCGCTGCCGAGGAATTTCTGCGGCTGTTCGCGGGAAAAACAACCCTTTAAAGGGTTGTTTTTCAGGGCGGCCTGACGCCACCCTGGGGGAGGGGGAGCGCCGCCTGTGCAAATGGCTCCCTGGGAACGGTGTTTTACACGTTCCCAGAGTATATCAAAAGGCCGTCGCGAGGAAGCGGCCTAAAAAAAAAGAGTCTTTATTAATTCTGTGGTGTTCTTGACTTACTAACCATACAGGCATCCGTTTTGGTATGGAATTACCTTTCCTAGCATGGGGAATGTATTCTACTTGAGCTCAAATTAGTATTGTTTTAAATAGTTTCCAAACACCCTTTAGTGATTTAGATCTTGAGTTTCCCTTTCAGCATCCCCCTAACTACTTCCCTCTTTTGAAATTAAATGTTACTGTTCTGAAAATGGGAGCAACTTTCCACTGATATCAATTCTGAACTTAATAGCACTGTGATTTTCCCAATTGGTATAATGACCTCTACATCTCTCACCAGGCCTCATTTCTACAGAATGACTCTAGCATGTTTACCTGGTCAGTGTGAGGCTAGGGTAATCATTCCTTATCATGACATTATCTGCTTCAGTCTTTTCCCTTATTTCATTTCCCATCTCAATACTAGGCTCATGGGTTTGATCAGGGAGGCAATAATCCTTAAAACCTTGTACCTCCACCCATAATTATTCTGTTGGGGAGCTTATTCCCCTGATGTTATCTAACTTGACTCTATGCCCTTCTTTGATATAGAAAGCAACACCTCCACCAGCACATCCCTACCTGTCCTGTCTATAATTTATACTCAAAGATGACCTTATTTCCTTGATTTTTTCATTCCACCATGTTTCTGAAATACCTACTATATTTAAATTGTCATTTAGTACTAAGCACTCCAGGGCCTCCATCTTGGCTTAGAGGTTTCTCTCTTTGTTATATAGACACTCTCCAACAAACCTTGCTTCTTCTGTTCCACACCCAGCTCTACTTTGCCACTCTCACTCCCAAGTTCCAATGTGCTCTTACCAATGATACTCCAACCACTTATACTACCATCCTTTTGAACTGAGTTGCTTCAAGTAGAGGATCTCTGGTTCCCATCGACTTTCACCTGGTGATATGTTTAAAAATTGCTCTGCAATCTTTTTGGTACTAGGCACCAGCAGTTCAGTTCCCTTTTGGTTCAAGCAAATCTTATCTCTTGACCTCTTATCTTCTCCCCAAGTTATACATGCTTTGATCAAGCATCCTTTAGAGCAGGGGTGTCAAACTCGTGACCGTCCAGATGTTCATGAACTACAATTTCCATCAGTCCTTCTCAACATGAGCATTGGCTATACTGGCCAGGGCTGATGGAAACTGTAGTTCATGAACATCTGGAGGACTATGAGTTTGAGATTTAGAGGTTAATATAGCCTTAGTTCTGCTAAGAAGAAGAAGAAGAGTTTGGATTTATATCCCCCCTTTCTCTCCTGCAGGAGACTCAAAGGGGCTTACAATCTCCTTGCCCTTCCCCCCCTCACAACAAACACCCTGTGAGGTAGGTGGGGCTGAGAGAGCTCCGAGAAGCTGTGACTAGCCCAAGGTCACCCAGCTGGCATGTGTGGGAGTGTACAGGCTAATCTGAATTCCCCAGATAAGCCTCCACAGCTCAGGCAGCAGAGCTGGGAATCAAACCCAGTTCCTCCAGATTAGATACACGAGCTCTTAACCTCCTACGCCACTGCTAAGGCAGGGGTCTGCAACCTGTGGACCCCTGTGCTAAGGCCATCTTTCTCTACAGTCCCAATACTCTTACATCCTTCCTCCTGAAATTACTACATATCTCTATCATTCTTCTCATACTGAAGTCAAACTCATTGTTTTGCCTTTTAAAGTTATCTGTCTAATTTATTAAGATTGAGAACAAAGTTCAACCCACTATAACATTATTTTTCACGAATGGTTTTATCTCTCTGTTTTGCAATGGAATATATATGCTTTTTTCATTAGGTACTAAGATATCATTTGTATTGGTAGGAGGGGGTAACTGCTAGTCTACTTTTTACTCAATAGCTGCTAATATTGCATAAAACTAACCATTTTAATAATCTTGTTCCTTGTTTTGTGAAGAGGAAAATATTGTTTCCTTGTTGCAGCTGGCTAACAGCAGCTGAGGTTCATCTAGTATGACTTTTCCCTTCCTCCTTCTGCAGATATTTAACCTGAATGGGGCCAGAGGCATGAACCCCTGTGCACTTGGCCCTTAGTCGAGTGCTTGCATCCTGGAACCTGTGAAAATCACCTTGCCAGAACTAGAACAGCCAGAGTTTTATGTTTTTATTTGTTTGATACTGTTTGTTGCTTGGAACCTTTAACAGCTACTTTTTAAGCTGCTTGGAATCTTTTTAAGCTACTTTGGGTCCATCTAGAGATATAAGCAGCCTAAAAATAAATGAATAGATGCAAACATATTTGCTTAATGAGGATACTGCTGCTCCAGCATTTCCTCTGTGTTTGTTTGTTTTTTTTTGCTGTCAAATCATAATTGACTTATGGCACCCCCATGACGTTTTTAAGGCAAGAGATATTCAGAGGTGCTTTGCTATTACCTGCCTCTGCATTGTGACCCTGGATTTGTGTAATGGCCGCCCATTCAAATATTGACCAGGGTCGACCCTGCTTAGCTTCCGAGATCTGATGAGATCAGACTGGTTTGGGTTATCCAGGTGAGGGCTCTGCATATTTGTACCTTTTATAAAACAGCTTGGTTGTGGGCGACCTTAAAGAGCATTTATTTTCATAAGTTCATGCCAGTCAATTCAGGTTATGGGCTATGCTCCTTCTCTATGTGCTTCCATACACTAAACTGAGTTGGTTACTGCCAGACCAATTTAGTTTTCTGCAGTGGCTTCTCATCTTTAGAATGACCTCATCTAAGCTGCTTATCAGAGAAGGATGTTTGAGCTTCCTTCGGGTGGCATCTACAATCATTCATATTTTACCAGGCATTTGGTTGACTGTGTTGGCCTGTTTTATTTTTTGGGGGAAGGGGGGGAAGGGTTGTCTTGTTTCTTCCTTCCCCTGGCTTTTTTGCTGTTCTTCCATTTGGGAAATGGATTTTTGTTTTAGCAAAATCATCTGATAATTTTACCTATGGAACAAAAAGAATGTATTCAATATCTTCAATGATACTTGACATTTTTATGCTATAAGTCAGTGATGGCGAACCTTTTTGAGACCGAGTGCCCAAATTGCAACCCAAACCCCACTTATTTATCGCAAAGTGCCAACCCAGAAATTTAACCTGAATGCTGAGGTTTTAGTTTAGAAAAAAACAGTTGGCTCCCACTTCCTCCACCCCACCCACTCGAGCAGGGGCCAGCCTGCTCTAGCCTCCAGCAAGTCCTGCACACACTGCTCTGTGCCTCTCTAGCATCTCTGCCTCCTCTGTGCCCCCCCCCCCAGGCAGCAGCCACCCAGAGCACAGGCACCAGGTCCGCCAGCCAAGTCCTCCCTGCTCACCGCAGTGCATGCACGTTGTGCTCAGTGGCGCAGGCCAGCCTAGATGTGTGTGTGTGGGGGGGTGTGTGTGTGATTTTCTGCCCCCCACATGATGAACTCTGTGTGCGCGTGCCCACAGAGAGGGCTCCGAGTGCCACCTCTGGCACCCGTGCCATAGGTTCGCCATCACTGCTATAAGTCATTTTTACTTTTTGGGCTTTAAGTACTGTATTTATAGGTCATAGTAGATGAACATAAAAATATTTTCCCCTTCCATCTATCTTTCCCATTATGTAAACAAATCTGAAATGCTTTTCAATAAAACTGCAGTTATGAAAAAAGAAACCACACAACTTAAGAATAAAATTAAAGTTCAGTAGTCACTTGCAAAGTCATCTTATTATACTATATGTCACTGGAGCAATAAACTGTTTCTATGTGTCCCTCAATACCAATACCCATACTGCTTTATAGAACAATTTAAAACCATACATTGATCAAGGAAAAGTAATAGTACACATACAATACTCACCTGTCCCCGTGGGAAAGCTCCCCGCAATAGTTTTAAAGGGAAAAATTAAAAATCCAAACCAAGACTGACTGAGGCCTGCAGCTCATTAAAGCAGAGGTGATTTCCC